>NW_017670274.1:1432444-1440878 GCF_001879085.1 Nicotiana attenuata
AATGCCTTTGGCATGGGGACTTCAAACATTCTCAAAAAAAAAACATCGATCAGAAGTTCTTGAAAGGTAAAAAGGCGAAATGAACCTTGAATTACAACTTTTGGAACCGTTTTACAGAAAAACCATGAAATAAAACAAACTTCTGCCCCAGTTTTGGAGTATTGGGAATATGGATTTTTTGTTCTGATGGGACCGAACCCAGGGTAAGGCTGCCTACGTATCCTTTCGGAATCAGGTCGGACGTAGTTCAATGACTCAGAGATTTGTTGTTTTGGCTTTTTTACAAGTACACATGTTCTAAAAAGTGAGAAACAAGGAAGACAAACACTCCCAAAAAGGATTAACAAAAGGATGACACCTATTTGGAATAGCTAGCAAATGATAGCCTTCGTCACTTCGATTTGAGAAAATCAATGCGTGAAAATTCTACAGTGGGTATACATCAGACATAATATCTTTTGATTGCATCGGCATTAATAGTCATGTCTGGTACCCGTCCTTCTTCATCTACCAAGTGCAAGGCCCCTTTTGGTAACACTTTCTTGATGATGTAAGGTCCTTGCCAGTTCGGGGCGAACTTTCCTTTAGCTTCTACCTGGTGCGGAAGGATGCGTTTCAAAACCAGCTGGCCTACCTCAAATCGCCTTGGGCGCACTTTCTTATTGTAAGCGCGTGCCATTCTTTGTTGATATAACTGGCCGAAACACACTGCTGCTAGCCGTTTTTCATCGATCAACATCAGTTGTTCTAATCGGGTCTTGACCCACTCAGTGTCTTCAATCTCTGATTCCACAATAATTCGGAGGGAGGGAATTTCGACTTCAGCGGGTATTACAGCTTCAGTTCCATATACAAGCAGATACGGAGTTGCACCAACAGATGTGCGAACAGTTGTGCGGTATCTCAAAAGAGCAAAAGGCAACTTTTCATTCCATTGCCTGGAACCTTGGATCATTTTCCTAAGAATCTTCTTGATGTTCTTGTTTGCCGCTTCAACGGCTCCATTGGCTTTTGGCCGGTAAGGGGTAGAAAGACGATGCATGATTTTAAATTGTTCGCATGCCTCCTTCATCAAATGACTATTTAGATTGGCTGCATTGTCAGTGATAATGGTCTTTGGTATACCAAAGCGACAGTTGATGTTGGAATGAACAAAGTCTACCATTGCTTTCTTGGTGACTGCTTTGAAAGTGACGGCCTCCACCCACGTGGTGAAGTAATCAATTGCAACCAAAATGAATCTATGCCCATTTGAAGCCTTTGGCTCGATTGGACCAATAACATCCATTCCCCAAGCAACGAAAGGCCAAGGAGAGGACATGGGATGCAACTCTGAAGGAGGCGAGTGAATCAAATCACCATGAATCTGGCATTGGTGACACTTACGAACAAAACTGAAGCAATCTCGCTCCATAGTAAGCCAATAATACCCCGCCCGCAGAATCTTCTTCGCCAGAACATATCCATTCATGTGAGGTCCACATACAGAATTTCCCCATTCAGGAAGAAACCACTGGCGAGCCGCCTTAAAGTTCTTCTTTGATCTCCTTTGGCATGCTCTGGATATTCTCTTGTTTTCAGGAATCGTTGTATGTCATGATACCATGGTTCACCATCTGGTTCTGTCTCAATTGTATTGCAGTAACCGTGTCAATTCCGAACTTGGATTTCTAGTGGATCAATATGAGCGTTGCCTGGATAAGGGAGCATCGAGGCTAAAGTAGCCAAGGCATCGGCTAGCTCGTTGTAAAACCTGGGAATGTACCTAAACTCAATGGATTTGAATCTTTTGCTCAAGTCTTGCACGCATTGTCTGTACGGAATAAGCTTGATGTCTTGAGTCTCCCATTCGCCTTGGGCTTGCCGGATAAGCAAGTCAGAATCTCCCATAACCAATAGTTCATGCACATCCAAATCGATGGCCATTTTCAAACCCATGATACAAGCTTCGTATTCTGCCGTATTATTGGTACAGAAGAACCGAAGTTGGGCCGTTGCAGGGTAATGATGTCCAACAGGTGAGATGAGGATTGCCCCGATCCCAACTCCTTTGATATTGACAGCCCCATCAAAATACATTTTCCATACAGGGTGATCGTCTGGAACCACTTCCTCTATTGAGTTGACCTCTTCGTCTGGGAAGTATGTGCTAAGTGGCATGTACTGATTATCAACTGGATTCTCTGCCAAAGCCTGTGCTTTCATCGCGATACGAGTGACGTAGACGATGTCAAACTTTGTAAGCAAGATTTGCCATTTTGCAAGCCTGCCAGTGGGCATTGGCTTTTGGAAGATGTACTTCAAAGGATCCATTATGGATATGAGGTAAGTAGTGTAGGCCAAAAGATAATGTCTCAGCTTCTGAGCGACCCAAGTCAAGGCACAACATGTCCTTTCTAAAAGGGTGTACTTAACCTCATAATTGGTGAACTTCTTGCTCAAATAATAGATTGCCTGTTCCTTTTTGCCTGTTGCATCATGTTGCCCCAGAACGCATACAAAGGAATTATCCATCACCGATAGATATAAAAACAAAGGCCTACCAGGTTCAGGCGGGACCAGTACAGGGGGTTTTAACAGATAATCTTTGATCCTGTCAAAAGATTTTTGGCAATCGTCTGTCCACCTGATAGCGGCATCCTTTTTCAACAACTTAAAGATGGGCTCGCACGTGGTTGTGAGCTGAGCAATAAACCTACTGATGTAGTTCAACCTCCCGAGCAAACTCATGACTTCCTTTTTGTTCTTCGGGGGTGGGAGATCTCGAATGGACTTTATCTTAGATGGATCCAATTCGATGCCTCTCCGGATGACTGTAAAACCGAGGAGTTTCCCAGATGGAACCCCAAATGCACACTTGGCTGGATTAAGCTTAAGGTCATACCTTCGAAGCCGTTCAAAGAACTTTTTCAAATCACACACGTGATCAGCTTGTGTCTTTGATTTTATGATGACATCATCGACATATACTTCAATCTCTTTGTGCATCATGTCATGAAAAATGGCGGTCATGGCCCTCATGTAGGTTGCCCCTGCATTCTTTAAACCGAATGGCATGACCCTGTAACAATAATTACCCCATGGCGTGGTGAAAGCGGTCTTTTCTGCATCATCCATCCATTAGAATTTGGTGGTACCCAGCATAGCAATCCACGAACGATTGTATCTCATGTTTTGCGCAATTATCTACAAAAATATGGATATTCGGCAAAGGAAAATTATCCTTTGGACTTGCTTTGTTCAGGTCCCTATAGTCGACGCAAACTCTAGTTTTTCCATCCTTCTTTGGCACAGGCACAACATTTGCCACCCAGGTGGTGTATCGGACAGCTCTGACCGCATTGGCGCTCAGTTGCTTCATTATTTCCTCTTTGATTTTGTCACTCATGTCTGTTTTAAATTTTTGTTGCTTTTGTTGGACTGGCGGAAAACCAGGATACGTAGGAAGCGTATGAACCACCAGATCTGCACTTAAACCCGTCATATCATCGTAAGACCAAGCAAACACATGTCAGTATTCAAATAAAAGTTGAATCAAGGCATCTCTGGTTTTTTGTTCAGTGTGAATGCTTATCTTCGTTTCTCTAACTTCTTCAGGACTTCCGATATTAATTGGCTCAGTTTCATTGAGGTTTGGCTTAGGCTTGTTTTCAAATTGTTCCAACTCTCTTTTTATTTCCTCAACAACCTCATCTTCATCATATTCAACCTCTTGATGCATTATTTTGATATTAGACAGCTTTTTTAAGATCTGGGCGTGAATTCCACATGCATATCATGTTATTAAAGCCGGCATTAACAAAACTAAAATGGAAATAAAACGACAGGAATTAGGAAAAGGAAAAGATAGAAAACTTAATAGGAAACTAAACTGCATTTCATTGAATTCGAAAGGATAGAAAGGTTAACATCAAAACATAACAATCATATTGAGATGTTTGGATTACAACCCTGAAAGTAACCCAAAATACAAAAAAGAAGCTGCAAAAGCAAACTACCAAGACTCCTTCCTTGTGGGGAGATGAGTTGCTTCCCAGTTGGTGAGCATGGTGTCTGGGTCAATTAGTTGCATATCGGCACGACTAGTGCCTTCACCAGCCTGGATCATATTTACTTCAGAAAAACATCTCGCTGAGGCCATGGCAAATTTCATCAATGTTTGCATGCGCCGAGGAATTTTGACCCTCTCGGAGTCGTGGCTTGACAAAAGTGTAGAAAATATGAGGGATAGGCTGTTGCAAGACCCATCCATGCTTTTTGCGATGTTTGGCTTTGTTTTTGTCTGCTTGTGTTGGCCTGAACCCTAATCCAAAAGTACCCTGGTTACCGAACGGAGAAATAGGCTCTGAAATTCCTTGCAATGATGCCCCCAAGCCTTTTCCTGGCTCGTAACCTTGTCTCATCATAACTGCAGCCACCATTACAGATGTGGCGGAAAGAGGAGGATGCAGAATGGGCTTTCCTTCCTCGACATGGTCCACAGCAACCACTTCAAAAGCCTGATAGACAATGGACTCAGACCCTTCCTTGGCCTCAATACAGGGGATTAACGGGTCTTTATAAATGGAAGACTCGTCTTCTCCGTGAACAATAATTTCTTGCCTGTCATGTTCGAATTTGAGCATCTGATGCAAGGTGGATGGCACAGCTCGGGCCGTATGGATCCATGGCCTTCCAAGAAGAAAGTTATAAGAAGTGGCCATGTCCACTACTTGGAAGACAATGTCAAAGTCAACTGGCCCAATCGTCATGGTGAGGTTGATCTCCCCAATGGCATCTCTTGCTGAGCCATCAAAAGCCCGTTTGCGAACATTGCTGGGTTGGATTCTGTCTGTATCGATCTTCATGCTTCGCAAGGTAGAGAGAGGGCATACATCTACACTTGAGCCTCCATCGACCATGACTCGCTTTACATAATGACCCTCACATTTGACCATCAAGTTCAAAGCCCTATTGTGCCCGGCTCCCTCCTCGGGAAGTTCATCATCGGTAAAGGAGATTCTATTCTCCTCAAAAAATCTGTTGGCCATCTTCTCTAACTAATTCATTGTGGTCTCCTCTGAGATATGTGCCTCATTCAGGACCTTGATTAGTACACGGGCATGCTCTTTGGAATGTAGGAGCAGAGATAGTAGAGAGATTTGAGCGGGAGTCTTTCTTAGCTGGTCAATGATTGAGTAATCTTGAACTTTCATCTTTTTCAAAAACTATTCCGCATCTGCTTCAGTGACTGGCTTCTTTATTGGTAAATGGCCTTCTCTAATTTGCTTGGCCTTCCTCAACTCTTCTGGAGAGTAACATCTCCCTGATCGAGTCAAACCTCCAGTTTCCCCACTTCCTCTATGATTTCCTTGCCTTTGTAGGTCATCACAGTTTTGTTGTAGTTCCAAGGAGTGGTCTTTGTGTTGGTCACAGGGGGTTGCACAGCAGGTTTGATTATGATCGGCTCTGTTATGCCTTTCGTACCTCCCTGCTTCTCCCTTTTGACGAGGTGGCCTCCAAGTACATATAACCTTGGGCTTGGAACACTGTAGTGAACTTCCAACCTCGAGATACTTGGAATAAATAAAGTTGCCTTATTTGAGCTCTGGGCGCCTTTCACAATTAATGGCACATCTCGGCTGGGACTTACTTCCAGACCTGCTCCTTCTTGAATTGCACCCACTGTCATTTCTGCTCGACCGACCAGCTTGTATTCTTGGTCTCGGCCAATCATTCCCATAAAATGAACATCATGGTGTGCTGGCAATGGGTTGCTTGTCACGTTAGGAGGGTCCTCGCCATTCGTCACTACAATCAGTTTTTCAGAAATGAGTCTCTCTATGGCTCTTTTCAGAGTCCAACAGTCATTAGTGCTATGCCCTGGAGCACCGGAATGATATTCACATCTAGCATTTGTTTGAAATCCATGCAAATCGGGATGCATATGGTGGGGAGCGATGGGTCCAATTACGCCCATTTGCTTCAGCTTCTGGAATAGACTAGAGTATCATTCAGCCAATGGATTTCTACCGGCCTCTGCTCTCGACCAAAATTTTGCTGCTGAGGTCGGGGGGCCCTTGGAGCTGGTGCCCATACCTGCTGATTGGGAGGCCGAGCATATGATTGAGCATTGAACACTGTATATTGTGGTGGGCCTACAGAGTATTGAGGAATTGGCGGGGGATAATAATGTTGAGGGTAGCTGGGTTGCCCCTGCTGAACTTGCACATAAGGGTGCGATGCCCCTCTTTGGAACTCCCTAGATCCCGAAGCCGTCATGGACCCTTCATCTCTCCTCTTTCTATTTGCCAAACCTCCCGACCCAATTTAGATAGCTTGGGTGGTGGCTTTGAGAGCAGCTTGACTTACAATTCTGCCAGTCTTGAGGCCAGTTTCGACCATCTACCCTATTTTGTTTGCTTCTGCAAAAAGTCTACCCATCGCGGACATCATGTTCTGGAAGTAATCAGGCTCTTGAGCCTCCAGAAAAACAGTGATCAACTCGTGGTTATCCATGGGTGGCTTAACTCTAGCCGCTTGCTCCCTCCACTAGATGGCATGCTCCCTAAAACTTTCGGTCGGCTTTATCTTCATATTGGACAAGGAATTACGATCCGGCGCAATATCAATGTTGTACTGAAATTGATTGATGAAAGCCTAAGCCATGTCATCCCAAACATGCCAATGAGAGATGTCTTGGTCAATGAACCATTCGGAAGCTACCCCCACAAGTTTTTCCCAAAGTAAGCCCTCAGCAGCTCTTCCTTTCCTCCTGCACCCCTCAGCTGGTTGCAATACCTTTTTAAGTGGGCGATAGGGTCGTCGTGTCCATCATATTTCTCAAATTTTGGGGTCTTGAACCCTCGTGGCAAATGGATGTGAGGGAACATGCATAGATCACTGAACAAAACACTTTTGTGACCACCTAGTCCCTGTATATTCTTTATATTCTGTTCAAGACTTTTCATTTTCCTGGCCATCTCATCTGGCTCAACAGTCGTGGCAGGCTTTTCATTTTCCACTTGTGAATCGTACCGAGGAGTCTGATTGTATGGAGACGAGACCCCAAAAGCCACATTTGGAGAATAGTATTGTCCATCATAAGTATGAGATGGTGGATCATTGTTTGGCCTCGTCACAGGTGGTGGCGGCGGGATTGTATATACCGGTGCGCCAGACACGACGAGAGGGGTGTTCCTAACCGGTGCGACTGGAGGTCGCATATTAGAGGTACCGGGGGCAGCATGGAGGCTGTAGTTTGGCACATACCCTGGTGGTAGAATGGGATCGCTCGTAGCATGGGGCGGTGTTTGAGTAGCCTGGGGTATGGTGGAAGTTCCCTCTGAAGGACCCTGGGGTGGAGGTCGACCGGAAACCCAAGCTTGATATACATCTGACAGTTGTTGTCTCAATTTTCTTATTTCCTCCGACTCTTGCTCAACTGACTGACCCTGCGGATTGACACTGACCAACTCGATTTCATCACTATTATCCATTACCACCGCTCCCTTAGATCTTGTGAAGTAATGATGTGTTGCCAGTTTTCACCACAAACCAACCACCTTAAGCTTACTGGATTAAGAGGCAATAAATGTGTTAGAGTTAAGCATTTTGCAGATAAGAATCACACGTAGATATGCTATGCTCCTAAAATATCATCATCTCTAATATGCTTTTGGAAGGCTTCATGTTTCATTCCGGCTTATCAGTTGTTACTTATTGACACTGTTATTTCCTCCTTTCACTCGCCTTATTTTGATCCCTTACTTTAGTGTCATTTGAAAAATATTTGATCGAACATTTTGTGGGTTGCCTACGTATCATGTCGCCGCATGAATCAGATCATTACGTAGTTCAGGTACATGACCCCTTTTTTTTTTTACAAAACAAACATCTTTTTTTTGGTTCATTTTCGAATTTTTCTTAAACAAAATCTTTTTCGTTGATTTTCAATATATAATAATAATAAACTTTTTTTTTTGATACAAGACTCAAAAAGCAAGAATTACATAAAGATAAACAAGACCACACCTGACTCAAATAGACTTCTTAGGATAAAAGGCAAAATAACAAGACTCAAAACACCAAAAGACTCTTACAGACTCAAAAACAACAAAAGGATAATGAAAAAAGACTGATAACTAAAAGAAGACTTTGATCTTTGCAATAGAATCCACCATCATCACTGTAATAAAGGCGCTTGTTCCTGCGGCTGACCCCCAACATTGCGGTATATCCTCTCCAAGTCTGCAGAGATATGACGAGCAACGTTCAAAGATACTTCTGCAAACCGCTCGGGCGTCATTCCCTGACAACTCATGCAAGCTCTTGAGGTATATGTGGCTACCTCGAGGATCTTTCCCTTAATGTATTCCTGAGACACATGCAGCTCTTGATTTTGCGGATCACGGGTCTCAGCTAGATCCAACGCATCACGCTCGCGGTCCAAGAC
>NW_017670274.1:1443636-1447470 GCF_001879085.1 Nicotiana attenuata
ACAAAGACAAACATAATCAGAAATGGATTAGAATAAAGAAACAAGACAGAAACTAACTCTAAACTAAAAACCCAAAACAAAAAGAAAAATTAGAAAATTAATAACGGGGCGGGGATTGCGATTTTACCATATACTCGAGCATCCGGGAGACGACGATAGGCAGTGGTACGACTTTCGAGCAAGCTTCTATTGTTGATATTCTTAAAACCAAAAAATTTCGGTGAATCCGAGTCCGGTTTCAATAATATCAACGACACAACCTTGCTCGAGGCCGGTTAGAGAAAAGAAACGGGCGGCAGTGGGCGGCAGTGGCGGCGGCGCTAGGGCAGTGGTGGTGGCGCTAGGGCGGCGTGGGGTTTTTTGATTTTTGAGTAGGAGATATGGAAAGAGGGGGAGAAGAGGAGGCCGGTGGTGTAAAATTTTCGGAGTTTTGGGGTGATAAGCGGCGGCTAGGGTTTCGGTTAGGCTTAGATCTACGGAGATTGGTGGAGATTTAGAGGATATGAGTGGTATAGGTAGAAGAGGAGGAAGAGGGAAGAGATGGTGAAATTTTGGGGTGGATTGGAGGGTTGCCGCCGGTGGCGAATTCCGGCGGGCGGCGCTGGGCGGCGGACAGGCGGAGTTGCTGGGGAGGAGAAATAAAAGAGAGAGGAAGAAGAAAAATGAAGAGACAATAAGGGAAATGGGGGCAAATTTTGGCCAAACTAGGCTTTAAATACCTAGGGTGGGAGATTAATCACGGCCGTTGGATCAAGATGGGATGGATGGGTAAGATTCAATCTTCAGATTACTAATTGAAACGATGTAGTTTTGATCCAAAACTACGTCGTTTGGACCCTCCCCTTGGCAGCCCCTTGTGGACCGAATTTGGACGAAATGGGCTCAAATTTTGGGCCAATTTTGGCTCAATTTTAATTAAAAGACACTAGTCCAATCCCTACCCCATTTATCAAACCATTAATCAACTCTTGAAACTTATACATACAAAAAATAAGAAAAACACACACACTCATACACACATACACACACACACTCATATATATATATATATATATGTATATATATATATATATATATAGTATATAAATAAAATGTAGAAGAAAAAGATGGGGCAAAAATTAGGCATTTACAGCTGCCCCTCTTTGCTCGAGAACATGAGGAGTTTTCGTGCAAAGACAAATGAATGCCATAACTAATTTTTGCTCACATATCAATCCAAGGGAAGCAAATTTTTAAAAATAGTGACTGAACCTTGCTTCTGAGGTTGCCTACATATCCTTGGCTATAAAGGAATCAGGTCAGTGTAGTTCTAGAAAAATTTGGTAGCTGGGACTACCAGACACTGGAGTTAAGACTGTTGCTGCTGCTGTTGCTGTTACTCTTACCGTTACTGCTTCTTACATCAAAAGAAAAAGAGAAGAGCACTACATATGTCTGCAAACTAAGAGTAAAAAATTCCTATCTATGTGTCTTCTGGAGTCAAATCTTGATTCTTGACTTGCTCTCTTGTGTTGACCTTAGACTGGATCTTGATTCTCTTTAAAGAAGAGATTATGACTCAATCTCGGTTGCTTGCTTTCTGGATTAGAATTTTGAGAAAATGAAACTTGAGAAGTTGCGTTGCTGACACATTATCAAAGCTAACTCCGACTATCGTGTGATCGAAGGACTTCTTTCTTCTGATGAGAAACTGAAACTGCAAGCTTTAATCGTCACTTGGGCTGTGCGGCAGAGCCTGCGAAGCCATCAAAGACGAACAAAACGAACAAAAATTTTCTGCCCCAGTCTGGCACTAGGAAAATTTTGTGAGTTATTAGAGAAAGCTACAAACTATTTAATTTATTGAAATAAGAAAAAGACAGTAATATAAACTAGCTATGTGAGGATACGCAACCACAGGGTAGCACCCTGTGTTACCAAAGGCAGTGGAATTATAGCACAGTATCCTATATTACTGAAAGGAAACATAGTCAGGGGTAGGAGCCTTGTACCACTAGGAAGGAATGTAATTATGGGTTGGTATCCTTGTATTACTGATAAAGTGTTGAATCCCCTAGGCGAAACGGTTCTACCTGAGTTAAGCTACATAAAACAACCTGAGCGAAGAGTACTTCTACTCGAAACTATGAGCTGGATCCCCCTAGGCGAAAGGATTCTACCTGAGTTAAGCTGTGTAAAACACCCTGAGTGGAGAGTACTTCTACTCGGAACTATGAGCTGGATCCCCCTAGGCGAAAGGATTCTACCTGAGTTAAGCTGTGTAAAACACCCTGAGCGAAGAGTACTTCTACTCGGAACTATGAGTTGAATTCCCCTAGGCGAAATGATTCTACCTGGGTTAAGCTGTGTAAAACACCCTGAGTGAAGAGTACTTCTACTCGGAACTACGAGCTCGATCCCCCTAGGCGAAAGGATTCTACCTAATTTAAGCTGTGTAAAACACCCTGAGTGAAGAGTACTTCTACTCGGAACTATGAGCTGGATCCCCCTAGGCGAAATGATTCTACCTAATTTAAGTTGTGTAAAACACCCTGAGTGAAGAGTACTTCTACTCAGAACTATGAGCTGGATCCCCCTAGGCGAAATGATTCTACCTGGGTTAAGCTGTGTAAAACACCCTGAGTGAAGAGTACTTCTACTCGGAACTATGAGCTGGATCCCCCTAGGCGAAATGATTCTACCTGGGTTAAGCTGTGTAAAACACCCTGAGTGAAGAGTACTTCTACTCGGAACTATGAGCTGGATCCCCCTAGGCGAAAAGATTCTACCTGAGTTAAGCTACGAAAATGGGAGGTGTGAACAATAGTGATGCATGCTGAAAAGAGAAAAAATGGAGATTTTAAGAAGCTTACGTTTGGTGACGTTCATCTGTTAGAATTTCCATTCTGCACCTGCTTTGTTCCTGCTTCAAACAAAGAAAGATTTATGAGTTTTCAAAGTGGTGGTTGGTTTGTGGCCTTGATCCCTTGATGCCTTGAGTAGTTTGATTCACGGCCACTGCTGTCGAAGAACCGATTCTGTCAGCGTGGTACCGAGATGCTCGGCTGCTCTGTATCATTTTCTAGAGACCTTGGATTTACATTATTTCCCCCAACTGTTTCATACCCAGATGTCCATGGTACCACTACCCTTGTCTCTAAGGCAATGCATTTTTTTCTTTAAAATCAAACTCAGTTGTCTTGCACCCAGTATCAGTTTGTGTCCGTAGTGCTTATCAACTTTCTCATGAAGCAGGTCCTGCTCATGCGACTTTTTAGTTTCTTTAAAACACTTTGTTTGCTTTATCAAATGAGATCTCAGATGGATTCGTGCCTTCGCCAATGCCATATATGCCCCAAATTGTGCTCGATATTACGGGGGAATTGTAGCTAGTTTTGCAGCCATTTCTTTGTTTTGCTTTTGATGCAGGATTAGACCGAAAGGGACTCAAAGAAAAATTATGGTAAAAACGGAATAATAATTGAAAGTGAAAAAGAACAGTGTTTAAACAGAAGATGTCCCTTTCGAGGAAAGGAATAGGGAGACTTATCTGGAGGTATGTGCCGACTTCAATGAATCATGACATGCATTTTGGACTGGACGCCTGATCCGTCTAAGCTGTCTAATTCTCAAAATCCGCCGCAAACGTTCATCTTGAATTTGTCTTGGTTGTGCTCATGCCGGAGAATCAAAGACCCTCATTCGGCTAGTAGCGCCTTTTGCAGGTTTTCGCTAACTAACCTCTCTCATTTCTCTACTAACCGTCACCTTATGGTGCCCATATGGGTTTTCACCAATAAGACTCTCTCATTTCTCTGCTCACTGTCGCCTTATAGTGCCCGTACGGGTTTTCAT
>NW_017670275.1:0-11263 GCF_001879085.1 Nicotiana attenuata
CAATTTTAGTCAGTGACAGCCGGTCCGGGACAATTTCGAGATTATATTGAAAGTGGCCTGCAAACGCTTGGGCCAAATCATCCCACGTGTACCATCGGGCATGATCCTGTCGCGTGTACCATTCCAAGGCTGCACCACTGAGACTTTGACTAAAGTACGCCATCAATAATTCATCCCTTCCCCCAGCTCTTCTCATTTTGCTGCAGAATCCCCTTAGATGTGCCACCGGATCACCATGTCCATCATATAAGTCAAACTTGGGTAGCTTGAATCCTGCTGGCAACTGGACATCGGGAAACAAGCACAAATCCTTGTAGGCCACGCTGACTTGGCCACCCAATCCTTGCATGTTCCTGAAGGATTGCTCCAGGCTTTCTACTTTTCGAAACATCTCTTCCTGTTCCAGATTCTTAAGCGGCTTGTCAGTTTCCACCGGGGGCTCAAAGTGAGGGGTGTAGGAATATGGCTCAGGAGCTTTAAAGGTAGGCTCAGGAGGGTAGCTGGCTGTCGTGAGTTTGAAACAATGGCTCACTGGAAGATCTTTGCAATGTGGCAGGTGGAGGCGCCACAAAGACAGGGGTGATTGGTGGAGGAGGGTTTTATTTGGGTAGTGGAGCTTGGGGAGGATAGGAGGTGTTGCCATAACTCTGTTGGTAGAAAGGGAAAGTTGGCGAGGAATTCACAGTAGGAGGCTCCTGGGACTGAGCCAAAGGTGGGATATATGCTGGATTGGCGGGATAAACTGGCGCCGGCTGACCCTTAGCCCAGGCCCGATGCATCTCGGCCATCTGCTGCCTCAACTTATACATCTCTTCCCTCATTGCTTTGACATCCACCACGTCTACCTCTTTTGACGAGTCCATGATACTGGTATCTGATTCTTGGCCTGTCATGTTCAGTTTGTTTTTTGACCGGGTGTTGTAGGAATGGGTTGCCAGGATGACAACCAACTAAACCACCTGCCTGGACTCATCATCAACAGCAACTTTGTTAGCAGTTAGAGCGTTAACAGATAGATAACCGCACATTTAGGGAATGAATGCACCTAAGCAGTTAACCATTTCTATTATGACTTCGCTTGGTTGCATGCATCATCCCGGCTTTCATTTTTCTTTATTTGCCATGCCTTTCCTCTCATTCTTCCCTTGTGTTATCCATTGTTTGTTTCTTGCCTTTCCCTCTTTTGTTTTTCTTTCCTTTCTTGTTTTTCACCTCTTTCCTTTCATTCTTTTCTTGTTTTTCTTTTTTTTCATTTAGTTACGGTCAAATCCTATGGAGATTGCCTATGTATCACGACCCCGCGTGAATCAGACCAAGCGCAGTTCTTGCAAACAAATGCGAAAATAATGAAACAATTTTGGGGGATTTTTCTCATTTTTCATTAATAACAACTGCGATTACAAAGCTACCAGACTATTTGTTTTTCTTTTTCAAAAAGGGGAGTTACAAAAACAGACTCAAAAACAAAAATACAGACTCGATTAACTAGGAATACATCAAAGCTTCAAACCCCGGGGCTCGCGGGGCATCACTCGGCATCGCCACGGGCCTGCGCAAGACTGAGAATGTTTTCAATGTCAAGTGTAGGCTATTTAAAGAAAGCTGGCCATGATGACTTATTTTGACTTTAAAAAAGAAAAGTGGCTATTTTTCAACAATATTTATTTTGAGAAAACAAAGACTCGGTTTTGCAAATACGGCCTTTCAGCACTTCAGAAAGGGAGATTTTAAGGTTGTGCCCGCAAACCATTTTGAAATGACTCAGGGTGGCTGTTCTTGGAAAAACAGCCTTCCGACGCTCTTTTTGGGGACATTCGGCTTATTTTAAACAAGAATGGCGGCACCCGACTTATTCATGACGAAATTAAAAAAAATTGGCATTTTGGCTATTTTTGAAAAGGGGAGGTTGGACTCGATGAGGGTTGCCTACGTATCTCACATCCGGTGAGAATCAAACCTGCATAGTTCGGGCAAATAAACCTAACTATTTTGAAAACAAGACTCTTCTCCATTGACAAATACGCTATTTCGGAAAAACAATACTCTTTTTGTATTTTCTTTTTCAATAGGACAAACCATTTTTGAAAACAAAAATATTTCCTTTTCTTTTTCTTTCATTTTTCCCAAAAGTTCGGCAGAGTTTTGACACTATTCTGACATTGGTTATTATTAACTCTCTATACTGTTATTTCTTTTTCTCTTTTTTTTCCTTTTTCCTTCTTTTTTGTTTTTTTTTTCAATTTTCCCAAATACTCCAAAGCCGGTCAGCATGCAAGCCCGAGACAAATAAATGCAAAACGTAAGATGCATCAGGGTGGTCTTTTTCATTTCAGGTTACCTGTCCTAGACGGACCCAACCCCTGTGTTGAGTCCCCTAAGTCAAAATGCACGTGATGCAGATAAGCGTTCCTACTAGGGACCCGACATGGGGTCAAGTTATTCTAGGTTCAAAACCTGGGTATAGGTTCTAGACTGTGTACCCGAGCGGACAACTCGAGTCGAGGAGGGGTCTACGTACCGGGAACCAAAAGGCCATCCGGCTTAGTAACTTGTCCGGCCTCTTTCTTATTTTAAGGTATGATACTAACAGAATAGGGAGTCTCCACCAGTGAGGACATCCCCGGAGATGAGAAAAAAAGGGTTTCGTCACAGTTTATATACAATTCAGATAATATCAAAGCGGTAAAAAGCAACATTTTGCACATTTAGCATGAAACATGTAAGAAAATCAGATAAACAAATCCAAATACAACAATTATTCCAAGCTCGAATTCTGAACCCTGAACCAAAGTTCTGGGTTCTTGTCCCCAGCAGAGTCGCCAAAGCTGTCACACCTCCTTTTTCACTACACCCGGGAAAGGGCGTAAAGGAGTTTTTCCAATTAAAGGACAATCGAAACGGGATTCGTTTATTAAGAGATTCAGAGTCGCCACTTGGGAGATTTATGGTGTCCCAATTCACCGGTTGAATCCCGAATCGAGGAAAAGAATGACTCTGTATAACAGTCCGCGAACCAGAAATTCGAGTAAGGAAATCTGTTAACCAGGGAGAAGGTGTTAGGCATTCCCGGGTTCCGTGGTTCTAGCACGGTCGCTCAACTGTCATATTTGGCTAGATATCTGATTTTCAAACATGTTTTGACTTATGTACTTTTTAACTTTAAACCGCTTTATTATTATTTTTAAAGAGAATTGCAACGTCGTGAAAACACGTCTTGAACCATGTCACATAAATGCACCCATGGTTTTTGACATATTTCAACTTCGTTGGGATTTGGATTTGGGTCACATAAATGTGCACCCGCATTTAGGAAGGTAACATTATTAAATGCCGGGCCTAAAGCAACTAGCGTATTATTAACTTTGCGGGAAGCCATGAAATTCGCTAAGTGGCACGTCCCGAGGTCTAAATATTTATAGAAGCAATTAAGATGGCCACGCAATTTGTGATTTTATTTGGCGCGGCGCACCTCGTTTTATATTAAAGCCAACCTAAACGAACTATGATTTTCTATCATGTATTGTCTCTAAAATAAAAGAAAAGGCCCTAAGTAATTAGCATTGTCAATTATTATCCTCAGAAAGTATTCAAGAAAGATCGGGCCTTGGGTTCCAATCCGCACTTCAACAAAAGGGGCCCTTTAGTTCAATTGCTCTACTTAGTTTGGGAAGCCTACAATTGTATTTCAGGTTTCTACAACGTCAAATGCCGCAAAATGACTTGAAAGTCTTAACTACAAACAAATATAGTCAGACTTGGGGGCCACACGTTTGGGCCCAAATCAGTATCCAACGTCCAGCTATGGACTGAGTGCATCCAGCCTTGGACGCAACTGGGCAATGTAAATGGGCTTCTATTAGAGCCAAGCCCAATGATGTATTCACAGGCAAACACGCAGTNATTGAGCGGAAGACTGATTAGCAATTTCCAGCTGCGATCTATGTTTTATACCAACTAACTGAGTCAATTTATTATGTACAGCATATCTCTTTGATCAAAACTGTTATGCACTAATTATCTAAATACAAGCTGTTGAACATATATTCGAAATTCACATTGGAATCCAAGAATAACAGATAAAACACGAGACTCTCCCTTAGAGTTTTGACGAACTATGAATTCATCAGTTGAATCTAAGCTCTTCAGTTTTGAGTTTTGATGGACTATGAATTCATCAATTGAGTTCAAGTTTCCAACAATACTCAAGCTTATGGTTATCCTGATGCGGAATGTAAAAGCTAGCAAGGTTATCTATTAATTGCAAGGAATCAATCTAGACGAGAATTGATCTGACGAAATAAAATGAACAGCTAATGCAAATCCCAGTCCAATTTCCGGTTACTACAATAAACTACAATAAGAGCGTTGAAACAAATGAACACTTCAACAGAATTATGCTTCATTTCATTTTCAGCTGGAGATATACATGGTAATGAATTTCAGGACATGTACCTGGGTATTAGATCACAAAGAAGAAATAGGAGTCAGCAGCAGCAGATGACAAACAACAGCTCAAAAGCAAGTTCACAGCCCAACAGACAATATCACAATCAGTCCAGAATTGAATTATGGAAGAACAACACCAACAATCAACCAAACAGACTTGAATAAACTCAAACCAGTGTGAAATTGAACCCAGAATCACTTGTAATAGAACAGATATACTTCAGGCAAGCTTCAGCGATTAGAAGAGATGAAGATCATTGCCTAAACCTCGGAATTAACCTATAAAATGCAATGTAACAGTAGTTTTGATTTTTACTGCATTTCTGCTTTTTTTTTTTGGATTTTTGAAGATTTGGAGTTTGGATTTCAAATTTCAGATCTGAAACTTGTGGACAATGAGAGAGAATTTTTAGAGGCCCCCCTAACTTGTCATTCAAGGCAATGCACATGCCATTTTATAGGCATAAGGGAGGGCAGCCCTGAAATCCTCTATTTACAATGCAATCCCTTATTTATTTTCAGATTAGTCCCTTATTTTCTAACTTGTTACCCAAGCTACTATCCTAAATTTTCTAAAATTTAACTTGAGCCCTATTCTAGAAGATTCTAAGGAATTCTATTCTAATCTACAGCATTCCATCCTATTTTTAAAGCCTAAAATACCCCTGAACCCCCTGAAATTACCATCCTAGTCCCAAATGAATTCAGTCCTCTTTTTACCCTAATTGAATCTATCCGCTATAGCCAAATTCATCTAATTAACAACTAATTGAACTGAGCATTACACTGAGGTATTATTAACAACAATCATTGATTAACCTAACTGAACCAAGGTAAATTGATTACGACCCATCAACAATAACCAAAAGAAGTACTAAAACATATTAAACTAAAACAACAATTCACACAAGATTGATTAAAAAACAGATCAAAAGAAAATAGGCTAATAATCAAACTATTGGATTCTCAAATCAACAAACGACTGCCAACTACACTAAGCAGAGGCAGAAATACTAATCACTATGTTAAACTACACTAATTCGACTAAACGACTGAACATGCAGCAAATTAAAACCTGAAATCCATATGGACCCAAATAGCCCTAAATGAACACAGATCAAACTTCGAGAAAATAATTTCGGAGCTAATTCGAGATCCTAGCTTAACATAATGCAAGACGGAGAAGAAGGAAATGGACAGAACATGAAGAACTTACCAATTTGACCTCGAACCCAGACCTTTTAACTCGGATTTGATATCCACTCGATTGACTTCCGATACAGCTTCTAGATAATATTATGTGCTCATTTTGACAAAACAAACACGTAACATTATCTGGAACCGCATGAGAGCAGATGTAGTTGAAACCCTAGATCCAAGACATGAAGATTTAAAGGCGGATTTGAAGGGTTTTGGGTTGGGATTCGGGTAAAGGAGGTCGGGGAGATTGTATGATATTAATTTGGGCGAGTTTGGATGAGTTAGGGTTTTCACCGGATTTTTGATCTAATATTCGAGAGGCTGGGTTGGGATTTGAGCGAAACTAATGGTAGATATGAGAAGAGGAAGAAGAGAAGAGACTGGGGTGTATTTTTGGGATAATTTGGAGCACCGCCGCCGCCGTAAGGCGGAGCCGGCGACGGAGGAGGGGGGGGGGGAAAGAAGGTACGAGGAAGGCATAGTTTGTCTCTAGGGTTCAATAGGATTTTAGGACATTTTTATCCCATTGCTTTTGAACCATAGGAACCGTTGGATGAATGAAAAGGAACGGGCGAGATTGATTTTAATCTAAAGATATCAAAACGACGTAGTATTGGCATGAAACTACGTCGTTTGAGTGGTCTTAGGGACTTGAAGATTGGACCGGGTAAGGGGGTGTTTGGGCTTGGACTGAGAGCGGTTTGGAAGGGGTTTGGGGTTTGGGCTTGAGTGTTTGAACAAAAATGGCCCAATGTTGGCCAGCCCTTTGCTTCTTTATTTTAATTTCTTTTTATTTGTTTTTCTTCTTTTCTTTTTGTATTTTATTTACTTATTTGTTTTTATTTTGTATTTTATGTTTTTCTAACTTTATTAAAATGCAAAATCAAAAGACCCACTTTGTTTCCAAAATTAAACTAATTAATTCCTGAAACTCTATTAAATCCTATTTAAAAGCAAACCCATGACAAATTCAACAATTAACAATTAAAAATACAAAAGTGGACTATTTTTGTTATTTTCTTTAAATTTGTTCTAAAAACAGCTTAACCACTAAATAATCCTAAAATATGAAATTAGATCCTAAATGCAAATGTCATGTGTATATTTTTATAAAATGCAAACAATTAACAGAAAATAACACAAAATTCACAAAAGTGTAAAATAATGAAAGAAAAATTATTTTGTTTGAATTTTTGGGAGTAATTCATATAGTGCAAAAATCACGTGCTCACAAAATATAAACAACAAGTAAACATACAAGACAACTTTCACATAACGATTGCAAACAAGGGAAGTATAAAAGTTAAATAAACATGCTGAAGTTCGGAGATAGGCGATTTCATAATTATTTAAGGGATATACAAGTGCAGGAAAAGGGGGTCAAATAATTGGTACAGACAATCAAACAAAGGGAATAAAAGAGGCGGAGGTTCGGAGAAGAAACAGTGCTGGAAATCAAATAATTAAAAGAGACTTTTTAGTGATTGAAGTAAAAGAAGAAGTTTAGAGAACATGAACAACTTTTCTAAAAAAAAATCTGGAAAGAAAAGAAAGTAAACAAATAAAGAGGGAGGGGGTCCTAGGTTTATACATAACATGGATCACCCCACACAATACCCGGTAACCATTTATACACGTGGTGCTATCACGTGTTCATCATATCCATGTCTACCCTTACCCACCCCGTTAAGGTATTAAATCGCGGAATGGTCTCGTTACTTATTGCATGCTATTACCCGCCCCAATCCTATCAGTCCCGGAGGCAGTTGGGACTACTAATCCTAAAGGGAAGGGAGATTGGCTTTTCAGAGTTTTAAAAGGACAAAAGTCTAGTGCGACAAACAAAACACATAAAAGCAGTAAAAGGGGAAACACATAACAGTTAAAGGCTCAAATAGGCCTCCTCATTCAAAGCAACGAATTGTTTAGCATGACTTACAGGTACTGGTTAGGTCCTTAATTAAACTTAAACGTTAAAGGGGTGGCTGATTTATCACATATTTTCAGATAAGAAGTCCAAATTAGGCCTACCTGCTGGTTGTAATTATTAAAGACTGGTATAGTTAATTAGTTACCTAATGGTTTGCCTAGGTGAGACCTATAGGCATGATATCTAACAAGGTAAAGCATACTGATTTTAAGGAAGGATTACTATTTTTAGAAATAAACCAATTCTGCAGATACTAAACGACATTATTATTGATTTTAGACTCGCGGATGAATCAGATTTAAACGATTGCTCCTATAGGCATGAATTCTAAGCGTTACTGATTTTTAAAACGGATACGTAAGTGCAGGAATCCTATAAGCATGGTATCTAGGATGCGATTGACTATTCTTTAACCCATAGATTGTTTGCCTAATGACATATGCATATGCAAAAGTGCAGAAACTTATAGGCATGACTTCTATATGCGGAAATGCAGACACTTATATGCTTGGTCTCTAATGTGGGAATGCAGAAACTTATAGACATGGTCTCTAATGTAGGAATTCAAAAACTTATATACATGATTTCTAATGAAATGCATAACTTATAGGCGGGATTTCTATATGCAGTAATGAAACAACTTATAAGCAGGATCTCTATATGCAGTAATGAAACAACTTATAGGCAGGATCTCTATATGCAGATACATAAACGAAAAGGTTGTGATTGCAGAAGTAAAGACCTAAAACATGATATCTACCCCATATGCATAACATGAGTGACCCTCCCCCATTTATACTATACACCCCATAAGTTATTACAAGATTATTACAACTTGAATGAATCCAAAAAAAGTAAAGAAAATTACATCAGAAAAAATTCCAAGCAAGGAGAGCCTAATTTAGACTCCTAGTCTGAAACATGAAATAAACCAACTTCCAAAGATCATATTTCCAAAGCCTTTCTCATCTTTGGGTGTGTCAAAGTTCCAAGGAGTTTCATGAACTCCAGGCCGTGCTTACACCCAAATACATTGCAGGATCAGATTATAATGCAGTGTGGAAGAGCCAGCCCTCAAATGTCCAAGTTCAGAGAGAACTCAAGGTCCCCAAGGCAAGGCTCATAGGAGGGGGGCAGAACTTAGAGTCTAAGAGTAAGTGTAAGTGCAATAGAGCGGGAGTTAGGGAAGGCCATGACAGGCTAGTGGTCATGCCCAGCAATTAGGAATGTTGGCACACCCCTGACCAGCCTGTTAGCTAGATTTGGGAGTTAGGACCCTTTGAAGGTCAGGTTCAGACCTGGGCAGTAATTTGGATACTGCCAGGCCATGAACTTTAACTCGGCACATTGAAGGGAATGGGGGTATGGGGAATTTATAACAAACAGTAACATAAAAGAAAGTAACATATTTAATACAGAACATGAGCAGCAAAGTAGGCAAGAGTGTAGTGACTGTAAAATAAACACATAGGGAAGAAGCTGAAATCAAAATCGAGACATACCAGTTTCAGGGAAAACAAATAAGTAAAACAGCAGTCTTGAAAAGCCAAGTTGCAAGCAAAGCAGTACAAAAGTCTCAGAAGAGAGTAGAGAATTGAAAGAGTATTGTGATTGAGAGTATGCGTGTGAGAGTATGAGTATTGAACTTAGGATTCAAAAGTTCAAAAGTTGTTTTAGTGCTGAAGGGTCGAGCCCCTTTTATAGTGCAGCAAAGAAGTAAGAACAAGGTAAGGAAATAACATTGTAATCAATCTCCCTTTAGTTAAGGGATTCTGATTTCAAACGGGTAAAAAAATTAAGGAAAGGGATTTGAAAAAAAATATTTTCCAGGCAGTACAATAAAGGGTAAATACATAGCAGTTATTTAAGGCAACAGCCCAATGGTACATGGTTTATGTGAAATAAGGAAAGGGAATCAATCAGACAACTAGTAAAATCAAAGTTACAGGCTTTTACTCGAATGAATCAAGTCAGGAAAGGGGTAAAGAAAGGTTTAATTTAAAGGAAATCAGTAACAATCAAGTAAACACTATTAAAGGAATTCGAAATCAATTAGTATTTGGAAAAAACCCTTTTGAAAGAAGAACTTCTGATATATAAAGTAGACAAATCAAACAAAAGAATCGTCATGTTACTTAGAAAAATAGTTCAACCATTGAAAGGTTCAGAATCATAAGCAAGAGGATACGAGTCCAATTGGAGACTCACAATGAGTCTGAGAGTCCAGGGTTCCAAAGTGGAACCCTAACTCGAACACAAAATCAAAATCGCCAAGGGGAACCCCCAAATCCTAGGGTTTCAACTTGAATCAGACATAAAGGTGAGAAAGCAAGCCATTGAAACAGACTCAAAGGTTTGTTTCAGAGCCTCAACAAAACAGATATGAGAGCATGTTTGAACAACAAAGTAAGAAAGCTGATTCAAGATTGTGAAGAACATATTTGAGAAAACTCGGACCTTAAACGAGTTCAGAAGAAAGAGATGATACAAACTTAAACAAAAGCAGATGAAGCATGTTTAGCAAGAATACGAACAGAGTTTAGTAAGACAAAAATTAAAGAATCTCAACGGTAAACACATATAGTAAAAGAGCAAAGAAAACATAACAGGATTAACATAGGAGTAACATGTATAGTAGAAAAAAGAAAAGTAGACAGACAGTACATGCGTAGCAAAAGAAATCACACGAGCATGATATAGACAACACACATAAAGCAAAGAAGAAGAAAAATCAGAAAGATTTTTGGAAAAATCCTTTCAGAATCCCTAAAATCAAAGACGAACGATTTTGAAAAGAACTTTTGGGGAAAACACTTTAAATGTCAAGTGAAGCATAGATACTTCATAGATCTAAGCAAACGACATGGAAAGAACCTCGAATAGCTTAGGGTTTCGTAGTAACCCTAGAAATGAGAAAGGCTTGGAGGAAGGTCCGATCTTGAGTCGGAGAGGTCAGGAATCAGGCTCCCGAGTCTTGAATATGCCGGAGCATGCCGGAGAAGCCATGGAATCAAAGGTCTGAGAAGATCGGAGAGGGAATCATCAAGGTCAGGTCTCGAAGCTTCGAACAACCATGGCTTACTGGTGAAGGTAGGTGAGTACCAACTATCCATGGCCCGAGAAGCCATGGATTCCGGTGACAAGCGGTTGAAAAGGGGTAGGAAGAGGCTAGGGTTCCGGAGAGCTTGAGAGAGTTTGGGATTCAGAGGCGGCTGAGAAGTGGGGAATGAGGGATTAGGGTAGGTTATTTGGGGTTAAAATGGCAAAGGGGAATTATGGTCGTTGATCTGTACGATCAACGGCCTAGATCTAAAGGGGAAGGTGGGAACCGGGTAGGGTCGTTTGAATTGGGTTTTGGGTTGGGTCGAATTAAAAAATGGGCCAGTCCGGTTGGGGTTGAGATTGGGTCAATTAAGGGTTAAAATTGAAATGTAAAAGAGGCTGTAATTGAAATGAAATGAGGCTAAATGTTAAATAGCCAGTTTTACCCTTTTTATTTTATAAAAAATAGTAAAATGATTTTAAAAACAAATTAAAAGCACCGAACCAATTAGTAATATATAAATGTTAATTAAAAAATGCTGGAACCAATTTTATAATTATAGAAATGCTATTAATCCTAAAATAGGCTAAAATTGCAATTGTATGTATTTTGGCTTTTAAAAATACCAAATAAAATTGTAAAAA
>NW_017670275.1:11339-50288 GCF_001879085.1 Nicotiana attenuata
AAAAAATGCCGGAACCAATTTTATAATTATAGAAATGCTATTAATCCTAAAATAGGCTAAAATTGCAATTGTATGTATTTTGGCTTTTAAAAATACCAAATAAAATTGTAAAAAATATACAAAAATCACCTTAACTATATTTTGGTGTAAGTATGAGAATGAAATAAACTATTCACCAAGTTGATAGTTTTGGGAATAGTTACTGATTTTTGTATTGCTAAAATGGACAATAAATTGATTTTAAAAATCTTTAAAATTTATAAAAAATACCAAAACACTTGGGCATGCTTATATATGTTATTTTGAAAGTATTTTGTATATGAAAAAAAAAATACGTAGGGAAAAATTGGGTATCAACACTTTTATCCAGCATCAAAGAACTGAATTCTTTGACATATTTCCTTACCGTTCCAGTTTGTTTCAACTTCTTCAAACGATCTCTAGCAATCCAGCCCGCATTGCTAGGAAAGAATTGATCCTTCAACTCTTTCTTCAGCCCTTCCCAAGAGTCAATCTTCGGCCTACCAGCACTTACATCATCTGCCACGCGCGTCCGCCACCAAAGCTTTGCATCGTCCACCAAGTACATAGTCGTAATGGTGACCTTGTCTTCATCTTGCACTTTGGCAGCCTGAAAGTACTGCTCCATATCCCACAGGAAGTTTTCGAGTTTCTTGGCACTCCTTGCACCACTAAACTCTTTAGGCTCCGGAATTTTGACCTTGGTACGATCTGCCCCACGCCGTGCTTCATCACTGCCAACAACACGACGCAACAACACATTTTCCGCTTTCAGATCTGTGCACTCTTGGCTCAACCTGTTCATCTCGGCCTCAAGATAGGCGAGACGAGTCACAATAGTCAGAAATTGATCCCCATCAACAGTTCCGACGAGTGCCTCCAATGCAGCGCTTTTTCCCTCAATTCTACGTTGCCACCAGCCATCTTTCACAAAATTCAGCCACTGAACGTTGTGTCTTCGCCCCGATCCAGCCACGCTCTGATACCAGTTGTCACAGGGGTGATTTATGTCACTCGAATTTTTGCTCGAGGTTCACCTTCGTGCGGCAGTCAAGCCCAGCCTTGACTTCAGCCTTTTCAACACTTAGTTTTATTTTTAGGGACGTTTTGAACTTAGAAAGAAATAGGCAGCAAAAATAGTAATTAAAGGCACACACGATATACAGGAATTTCTTCCCAACTCGTATTAATATGTGAATACAAGAACACAATAGCCAACCCTATGGCCAAGATAAAGAATTCCCTAATTCCCTGCCCCAAAACGATTTTCCCACCCTTAGGAAATGACTTAGACGATTTTGGCTTAACAAAATGCACAAAAGCTAAGTTCTGCCCATTTGGGACAGCTTATGCACATATTTATAGTGCTGCTGCCCAATTACACTTGGCAGGATTAAGACAAGTAAGTTTACAAGCCCCAACTGATGGGAAAGCATGCTAAAAACGTGTAACACTAAGTCACAAAGTCAGCCATGATCTAAAAACGTGCCCATGATCAGCCATGCTTGAAATGGGCAGTTGTAACCGCTCAACCGCTCCGTCATGTGCACTGCATGTGTTTGATTTGGCCAATTCCTGCACGCCCAAGGCTGGCATTGCGCCCAGCCTTGCCCTTTGACATTGCTCCGCCCCAATGCCATGATCTAGCTCACCGCCCACTGACTTGATCGCACACGCCCATTTCCGCAGCTGCCCGCTTTGTCAAGTCGCCCTCAACTTGATTAAATCTGCCCGCATCAATTGTTATTGCTTGTCCCGCACTGCCTTGCCTTGTCTTGCCATGTCTTTGCCCCTGCTTGACATGGCTTTGCCTTGCCATTGTTTAGCCAACCCGCACGTCCAAGTAAAATGCGCCTTGCTTCCGTTCAAGGTGCGTTTGTCAACCCCGCATAGTTCGTCATGCCGAGCTGCTCGTCATGATATTGTCACAATTTTCAGGTTGTGTGCCAAGTCCATCATGAAAATCCTTGTCAACCCACACCTGCCGAGGACCTTTGTCAAGGGGCTAACAACAAGCACCCAGGCCCCAGCAAACACGAAAAAGAGGAAAATGTGAAAGGTCAGTGTTAATCCATTTTTGTCGACGTAGATTATTTACGATCAATTCCTGTCGTGTACTTAGTTTTCAAAATAAATATGAAAGAGAAATTTTGTTTTCGGTCCAAGGAGAATTTCATATAGATTTTTGAATTTCAGAAAAAATATTTTGTACTTGATTGTCTTCTGTATAACTGTAGATTTGTTGAAATTCTGTGAGGAGGAGAAAATTTCTTCATTTGGGAAATGCCTCAAAGACTCTTATGCAAAAAGTTGAGAAGATTTTAAAATTTTATGGATAATTGTACATTTGGTCCCTTAGTTATCGATGAATTCTGGTTTTGGTTCTTGTATATTTGGCTAAACACACATCCTTTAATTGACTAAAGTATGTGTCATTGGCCCATTTACAACAACAACAACATACCCAGTATTTATCCCACACCGTGGGGGTCTGGGGAGGGTAGTGTGTACGCAGACCTTACCCCTACCTTGTGAGGATAGAGAGGCTGTTTCCAATAGACCCTCGGCTCAAGATAGTATAAGTACCACATTAATAAAAATATAGGCAAGAAGAGACAATATCAAAAAGCCATATAAAAGCAAAATAACACAACAAGACAGTAAAGTGATCAGCAATGAAAGAAAACAATGGTTAGTCATAAAAACCTACTACCAACAGAAAATGAGACTGCGTGCCAATACTAAAGTTATGAACACTCTACACTACCTACTCTACTACTCTAATTCTCGACCTCCATACCTTCCTATCAAGATTCATGTCCTTGGTCAGCTGAAGTTGCGCCATGTCTTGCCTAATCACTTCTCCCCACCTCTTCTTTGGCCTACCTCTGCCTCTCTGTACGCCCTCCAATGTCAACCTCTCACACCTCCTCACCGGGGCGTCTTTGCTCCTCCTCCTCACATGACCAAACTACCTAAGCCGCGCTTCGCCCGCATCTTGTCCTCAATAGAGGCCACCCCTACCTTATCGCGAATAACCTCATTTCTGATCTTATCTAACCTGGTGTGCCCGCACATCCACCTTAGCATCCTCATCTCTGCTACCTTCATCTTTTGGACATGAGCAATCTTGACTGGCCAACACTCAGCCCCATACAATATCGTTGGTCTGACCACCATTTTGTAGAACTTACCCTTAAGTTTCGGTGGCACCTTCTTGTCACACAAATCACCGGAAGCGGGTCTCCATTTCATCCATCCTGTCCCAATACGATGTGCGACATCTCCATCAATCTCCCCGTCCCCCTGAATAATAGACCCGAGGTACTTAAAACTCCCTCTCCTAGGGATGGCCAGCGAGTCCAGTCTCACCTCCCCTTCCTCTCCTAAAGTCTCGCCGCTGAACTTACACTCCAAGTATTCTGTCTTGGTCCTGCTCAACTTGAAACCCTTAGATTCCAAGGTCTGCCTCCATACCTCTAATTGCGCGTTCACACCTTCTCGCATCTCATCAATCACTACAATATCATCTGCAAATAGCATGCACCATGACACCTCCCCTTGGATGTGGCGCGTCAGTACGTCCACCAGAGCAAACAAAAATGGGCTTAATTCTGACCCCTGATGCAACCCCGTTTGTATAAGAAATATGAGATTTATAGATTACTTTTAGAACTATATTGCTCTCAATATGAAGTACTAGTACAAACTTAAAACAAAACATTAATAATTGGTTAAATTTGTGAAGTTTTATTGTCAAGAAGATAAAAATAATGCACGTATCAATTAATGATAGGTTATTATTGATCCATCACAAAGAAATCGATATGTATACGAGACTAAGAGTGTGTTTGGTACGACGGAAAATATTTTTCGGAAAATGTTTTCCAATTTTTTCATGTTTGGTTGGTTTAAATGTTTGGTTGGTTGTTTTCCTTATCAAGAGAAGGGAAAACATTTTCCAATACTCCTTCTCAACCTTCCCCACCCCACACCCCCACACTCACTCACCTAAGCCCACCCCATGTCCTCTCTCCAAAAATATTTTTTTTCGTCACCACCCACCCTACTACCCCACCCACCCCCTACTCCCACCCTGCAAAATTTTTTTTTACTTTCTTTTTTTGTAATTTCAAATTTATGTTTTTCGTTTTTCTATATCCCCTACCCCGCCACCCCCTCCCCCCAGGGAAAAAATATTTTTTTTTAATATATTTTCAGTTTTACTTTTTTCATCTTTCGGTTTGCAGGTTCGAAGTTTTACAAGTTCAAAAGTTATGTGTTCGGAGGTTTATGTGTTTGGAAGTTTGCGGGTTCGAAATTTCGCGATTTTGAAAGTTTAGCAGTTCGGAAGTTTATGAAATTTGTGGGTTCGGAAGGTTATTGGTTCAAAAGTTTATGGCGTCATATTTATTGTATCTACATTATTTATGAATACTTTTGAGAAAATATTTTCCTTAATTTGAGTACCAAACACCGAAAATGAATAAGATTACTACTTGTTTTTCAAGAAAACATTTTTTTAAAAACATTTTCCACGGAAAACTTTTTCTGTTATACCAAATACACCCTAAAAGTGGTGATTTCCAAAATTTAAGAACTTTAAATTTTGAACAGATTTCAAAATTTTCTAATCTGTAGACATCGAACTCGCCAAAAATTTCCGGGAGTTGCTTTGGTGAAGTAGCTCAACAACTTGAACAAAATGATTAATAGCTTATTTGACCGAGCTTTTAAAATTAATTTACTTTAAAATATGTTTTTTTAAAAATACTTTTCAAAAAAATATTTTTAATGTGAATTAATTTGTATTTGATTAATTAATTGGTAAGTATTTTTGAACAGTAATTGATATTTGGCCAAATATTTATAATGTGCTTTTATGAATATTTTCCAAAAGTACTTTTTCGATGAAGGAGCTATTTTGTTTTGCTTATCAAAATTTACTTTTACTTTTGCTCGAAAGCATACTCTTTTCACTTTAAAATGCTTGACCAAACATCTTACCTTTAGCAACCAAAAAAATACTTTAAACCAAAAAGAAATTGGCCAAACAGTTTATAAGCGTCTGTGGTTAGAACTTAGAAGAGAGAGTCAATTATTTACGCTTTGAAAATTACTTTTCCTATTTTTCCTATTTGAAATGAGTGTAGTGTAAAGTGTAAACTCACTCTGATTTGAGGATCAATTCTATGTTTTTTTAATATCTCCATAAGGCAAAAAATTGATATCACTGTCGAAATTAGTTCAATGGACCTTAGCTATCATAATATGTGTTTTTAGTCTTAATTTTCTTATCATATTTAATTTTTTTATTTTTAAATAAAAAAAAACATATCTATCATAATTGATTTTTCCTTTTATGAAAAGGAAATATAATTCTTCATATTTAGCTAGTCTTTTAAAAAAATTGACTTCTACAAATTAAGGATCGTTCTCTTTGATTCAACAGCATCCACAATGTAGCCATAGTTTGAAAGTCTTATTTAGGGGTTTGTGAGACACCTTCTCTTTGTGAGGTTGTTCTCTCGATTCTTCGTACCCTCTTTTATGGACTGCTCATCTTCGCATGTGGATTAGGTCAATTAACTGTATGTTAAATGTTTGTGTCTCTTTTGATATATTTCTTTGTTTGATTTATCGCACCAAAGTTTGCTTCATTAACTTCTGCATGACACATGATTATTTCGATCTTAACAATATCTAGTATTTAGTTCATTTAATCTCATACGATTTAGCCTTATTAAGAATTTAAAATCAGTTTCATTGATAATATCAGTTTTAGTTATCATTTTGAAAATAAATTTTAAATAATATCCAGTTTTTATTATCATTTTGTTTCATGTAAACGATTAATCTTGACTCCATTATTCCACACCCTTACCGTTACTAATCCAGTCAGTAACGGATTGAATAAATAATTTGAATTTGAAGGCCATCCTCAAAGAGGGGCCGCCAGATTGATTTAAATCTCACAACTCACACTCAAAATTACTACTCCATATATTACTCCCCTGATCCACTATGTGTGAACATTTTACTATTGGAAAGTTAAAAAAAGTTTTCTTTGATCATATTTTTTTCTAAATCTTTTTTACAATTGTTATTTATTGTGACTTATACTACTTTTATGTATAAATATATACATTTATTTCAAAAAGATTGATTCTATGTTCGCATTAACACATAAGGTAGTCAATTTGACACTTACTTCGAAAGGATTCACATAAAGTGCAGCGAACGAGTTATATAATTATTACTAGTCAATAAATTCACTGTTCCGAGGCCTTAAAACCTCCTTTTTATCTCACCTCGATTTGCGTGCGCAGTCCGGGCGCGTATCTGGAAAACCATTATGTGAAAATCTGTGAAAAATAATAAACTTTGCCTTTAAAATGAATTTAGGTTGACTTTGGTCAACATTTTGGGTAAACGGGCCCGGATCCGTGATTTGACGGTCTCGGAGGGTCCGTAGGAAAATGTGAGACTTGGGCGTATGCCCGGAATCGAATTCCGAGGTCCCAAGCCCGAGAAATGAATTTTTAAAGAAAATGATTTTTTGGAATAGTTATGAGTTTTTGGAAACGAAATGTGTTTGTAATTTGATGGTATCGGGCTCGTATTTTGGTTCCGGAGCTCGGTACAGGTCTTATATGTGATTTAAGTTGAGCCTGTGAAATTTGGTAAGAAACGGACTTGAAATGACGTGAAACAGACCTTATTTGAGAAAATTGGAAAATTTGATGTTCTTAAGTGATTTCATGATTTTGATGCTAAATTCATAGTTGTTGATGTTATTTTGGTGATTTGATTGCACGAGCAAGTCCGTGTGATGTTATTAGGTTAGTGAGCATGTTTGGTTTGGAGTCCCGAGGGCTCGGGTGAGTTTTGGATAGGCCACGGAGTGAAATTTGGACTTAAGAAAAATGTTGCAGGTTGCCGGTCTGGTGCTGGCCTCTGAACTTGCAATTGCGAGATCAGGGATCGCAAATGCGATGTCTGAGATCTTGGGAATTGCGAGGGGGCCCTTCGCAATTGCAAAGTAGGCCCTGGCCAACCTTGCTCGCAATTGCGAGCATTCCTTCGCAATTGCGAAGTGCTCAGAATATTCCAGGAGTCGCAAATGCGACAATAACTTCGCAAATGCGAAAGAAGCAGGAACCTTCAGGGTTCGCAATTGCGAACCCATTGTCGCAAATGCGAAGCTTAGTGATTTTTCCCAGGGTCACAATTGCGACATATTCTTCGCAATTGCGAAGATAGCAGGTCCTGAAGGGGTTCGCAATTGCGAACCCTCGTCGCAATTGCGACATCAGAGACCAGTTAATTGAGACTTAGACGCATTTTCAGCCATTTTTCATATCTTCTCAAAACATAAACTCTCTCGGGCGATTTTCCAAAGAAAATTTCTTCTCCAAATCGATTGTAAGTCGTTTCTAACTCGTTTTCTTCAATCTTTAACATCTTTTCATATGATTTCAATTCAAAATCAAAGGTTTTCATGGGGGAAATTTGGTGTTTTGGGTAGAACCTAGGTTTTTTAAATTTTGGGGATTTAGACCTCGATTTGAGGTCCGATTTCAAAATAAATTATATATTTGAGTTCGTGGGTGAATGGGTAATCGGGTTTTGGTTCGAACCTCGGGTTTTGACCATGTGGGCCCGGGGTCGATTTTTGACTTTTTGGGAAAAACTTTAGAAAACTTATTTCCATGCATTATAATTGATTCATTTAGCATTTATTGATATAATTAAGTAACTTGTGGCTAGATACGAGCGAATTGGTGGTGGAATCAAGAGGTAAAGCGATAGTTGAGGCTTGAATTGTGTTCGTGGCATCGAGGTAAGTGTTTGGTCTAACCTTAGCTTGAGGGATTAGGAGTCGTGTCCTATTTGCTATGTGGTAATTGTTGAGTACGACGTATAGGCATGGTGACGAGTATCTATACGTTGGTGTCAAGCATGCCCGTGAGTCTTATGTTATGATTAATGTGACTCCGTTTTATTGTTCATGTTTAGTGTAATGATTGCTATTGTTGAGCAAGGCTTGAGGAAAGAATATTGGTATTTGAATAGTGAAGAGCGTTGGCTCAAGTTGTATAGTGATTTGTGGAAGTATAATTGGCAATCGAACCTTATAGAGCATTGGCTCAAATTGTGAATCGAGTTGTGAAGCAAAATGTGAAAATGAGAAGAGGATTATGACATTGTTTCCTTGCCGGGATGTTGTTGCTTTTAATATTGTTCCCTTGCCGGGATGTTGTTGTTTTAATGTTGTTCCCTTGCCGGGATGTTGTTGTCATTGATGTTGTTCCCTTGCCGGGATTCTCATTGTGATTTTATTGTGATTCTATTTAATTCCTTGCCCTTATTGATTGTGATTGTTGTTTGGGTGAGGAAGAGTGTTAAAGCACGAAGGGTGATGCCGTGCATTGTTTTGGTGAGAGAGTGTTAAAGCACCAAGGGTGATGCCGTGTATGATTTTGTGAGGAAGAGTGTAAAAGCACGAAGGGTGATGCCGTGCCGCACAATGTACAATTCCGTGCCGATTATGCTGATATTTATGGTGAGGACGAGAGTAAAAGCACGAAGGGTGATGCCGTGCAGCTTATATTGAATCTTATAGTGAGGACGAGAGTAAAAGCACGAAGGGTAATGCCGTGCATTTGTTTGATTTCTGATTCTTGTTGAAAATTCAGTTATGGTGTTCCTTATATTTACCTGCTATTCTCCTGTTATCATTTGATGTTTCTCCGCAGCATGTTCCCCCTCCCATCCCTGACTCTACATTTCTGCTTTTATTTTTCCGCTGCATACGATTTAACTGCACAAGTTTACTTGGTAGTCTGGTCCTAGCCTCGTCACTATTTCGTCGAGGTTATGCTAGGCACTTACCAGCACATGGGGTCGGTTGTGCTGATACTACACTCTGCACTCTTTTGTGCAGATCCCGGTGCTATAGCTTCAAGACTACAGTGAGATTGCTGCTTCTTGTTCATCAGGCGACCCGAGGTAGTCCTGCAGGCGTCCGCAGGCCTTGGCGTCTCCTTCTATCTTTTATTCCTGTTTCTTTCATGTATTTCCAGAGACAGTGTTGTATTATTTCTTTCAGACCTTTATTTGTAGTACTCCTAGACAGTCTGTGAAGTTGTGACACCAGTCTTGGGTAGATTTGCTATGGATTGATATTGGTACTATTAATAAAACTTTGAAATTCAGTCTTCCGCTTATTACATTCTGTTGTTTATTAAATGTGGTTCTTAATTGTTAACGGATTAAAAAAGGAAACAAGGTAACTAATTCAATTGGCTGGCTTGCCTAGCTTTCACTAGTAGGCGCCATCACGACTCCCGAGGGTGGGAAGTCCGGGTCGTGACAGTTGGAAAAGAAAAAAAATAAAATTTATGATTTTGATCTTATTATAATTTAATTAAAATATAACATATTGTTAAATCTATAAATATCTTTTCATAATTTTGGAGTATTAAAAAAGTAGAGTTATTTTTTCAAAAGACTAATCAAAAAGTTGGTATTGTGTACAACTAAGTTTCCATAAAAAGTCAAATCAAACTATCACATATATGTTTATTTTAGGCAAAGGATCGTAAAAATTAAAAAAGTAGCCGCGATAGCACCACAACAAAATAACTAAATAAAAATCTTTAAAAAAATTTACTCGCTCACAGTACATTTTTGTCACACTTCTCCAAACCGATTCTTAAACTTTTAGTCAAGCATCATGGTAATTCAGCCTACAATGTTGCAATGGGTTTTACTTTGCTAAGCATATATGAAAGCTACCATTCGAATTGTTAAACGTTTCATCCATCCATGGATTTAATTGTTGGATATAAAATTACGGGATATAAATATAAAAATTAAAAAGAAAAAAGAAGTAGAGAAAAAAGAACACATGATTTAGCTAAGTGAGTCCTTTAAGATCTTTCATATCTAGTAGAACAAATAAACAATGTTGACTTTAGGCGAGTTATGTTGGTACCTGCTCAAAATTCAACTATGTTTGATCTTACAACGTAAAACATAAAAAATTATTTGATAATGAAACAAAGTAATTTTCTAGATTCCAAAAGAAGCAGCCATACAAAAAGAGCGTTGCTTGGCAAAAAAAGGAAAACAACATTCACCTTTATCTTTCCCACGAACATAGAAATTCCTCCCTGATGTCAGGTACATTAGCAGTGGACATATATCGAATGCTTACATAGATCTCTGTAAATGACTTATGCAATTCTCTTTATTTATGATGAATCAGAATAGTCTTACAAACTTTTCAAAATAAAAGATTGTTATACTTGACCATCATATTGTACAATAGCAGGATAGTCTTCCTTCAATGTTGTCACTCCTCCATCTATTTCTTTTCTTTTAATGATCAAAGTCAAATTCTTTTTGTGCATAATGAGGGAGATACTGCAACTCAGATTGGGTTAATTTGGAGATAATAACCAAATTTCAATGGGGGATTACAGGGAGAAGAGAAGAGGAACCAATGCTTCTTCAAAGGGAAAAGATATGATATGTTTTATAAGCAAGAATTAGAAGCAAAAGGGTCATGCATTAATCCTCATTAATGTTGTGTTATTTTAGGAAGAAGAGAACGGAAGTCATAAAAGGAAAACAGAGAGATTTCAGGAGAGCATTGAAGTAATAAATAGAATTAATAACAAAAGGAATAAATCTGACAATTACTTTAAATTTCTGCAATTATTTAGATGGAAAATAAAAGATAAAAGAGCAAAAAATTGAGAAAAGAGATAAATAGGTTTCCTTGCATATAAGAGGTGCCACATCATTTTTTCATTTCCCAACTTTATAGATATATATAGATATAGATACTTAGCTTAAGTGTCCAATCAATAGTATATTCCTTTTTTTTTTCTTTTCTAAATCATTTATTAAATGGAAACACGTTCCCCTCTCAATTAATGATTAAAGAAATAGGAAGAAACTGTTAGATTTTTTAAGGTTTAATGTAGCTTAAAAGAGGGTGAATGGCAAATGGAGGAAAAATAAAATATTTGAGTTTTCCTCGTTGACAAAGGGGCATTGTCCCATATTGGACAAGGAAAAGGTTTTGATGGGTATATAGACAATTGCTCTTCTTCTAGCTCTTAAAAAGTTAAGAAGAAGGCAAGTCTTGCGCCGTCGTCGCTCGCTCGCTCGGCTTCGGCTTCCAATTTCCTCCGCACGTTTTCTCTTCCCGGTTTATTGTTGCGTAAATAGCCATTTATGTTATCGCATTTATGTTATGATCGTTTTACATAAACAACCCTTCTGAAGAGTTGCACCTCTTCAATTTGAGCTCAATATTGGCTATAAATACCAGTCCATTCTCTTAGATTTTCTATATGAATTTCTGAGTTCTCCTCCTTTCTTCTGCATTGTTTTAACTTCAAAGAAAGCAATAGTATGTGCGATTTGCTACCGAATTTTATGTTCGCTGAAATACTGGGGTTTGAAGTACCGCTATACCAGTGTGTAATTCGTTCTATCCTGGGAGAAAATAATCCACAACCTTGGGTACTAGGAGGAAATTAAAATACTTAAGGAAACGCTGTGAATTCAGTGGGCTCAGATTAAATTTTGTTTATTTTACATTTTCGTTTATATATTATTTTATCTTCTCCAGAATTATTCTACAAATACAATTTACTAACAGAAACTTCATTCGTAACATCCTATTCAGGTGTTTGCAAACTGCAATAGGAGCTGCATTTAATTAAGTGCCAGTGTTACATGCTATCAACCAATTGTATAATCTTCAGAATTTTGCCTTATGAGATGAGATCTTGTAAAGAGAGATCAATAATAATCATTGGAAATTAGGATCTTGGAACATATATTGTGAGCAGAGCACTGATTATGTTTATATTAATTCAAACTTTACCGATCGAGCAAGAGTTATTTTTCTAAGAAAATAAAAAGAAATGGTACCTAAAGTTCATTAAGAAAAAGGGAAATTTTGTTTAAATTTTTTAAAGGGAAAGTAAACTTATTACAGGAAGAAGCTTTTTTTTTGTTGGTAACTATCGAATTTTTATTACCAGGGAAAAGTATTTACAAGTATAACAAAAACCCCAAGAGTTGACATAGATCCCAACTCTAGCACTATCACTATCACAACTTCATCTATTTACATCAGCATACTCCCTATACACTTGCAGACTCGGATAAAAATTTATCTTATGTAAGTAATTTCCCAACTTTGACTTAATTCTACCACTACAATGTACTTCTTGCACAATTGTTCTTACTATTTCTTCTATCGTCCTCTTCTTCTTTTGTTGGAAGATTCTGCAATTCCTCTCTTGCCATATTCGATAGGTTATACAAGCCAAGCTCAGCCTGTATATTTCTGCGAGTGAGTTCTTTCCTATAGCTTGCACGCTGGCCCAATGTATCTCTTCCCTCAATTCCATAGGATTCCTGTTGATGCCAAGCCATTTCTGGATACATAGCCATACCTTTGCAGCTGATCTACATTTGAAGAATAAATGTTGGTGGCTCTCCTATTCTTCTTCACATAGTACACACTTTGGATCAGTCACCATACCCCATTTTATCATCCTATCCTTAGTGTATAATCTCTCTTGGACCGCCAAGTATAGTATGAATACCCACTTTGAATTTGCTTGATTATTACATATCAACTTCTTCCAGCTCATTTTTGGGAGATCTCCTCTTAACATATTATAAATTTTCCTTATTGAGAATTTTCCATCCACCACAGCTTCCTCTATCTTAACTTCTACCCTTTTCGAATATTTCCTCGCGTTGATGACCTTTCGAATAACCCACGAGGCATTCTTAGCATCTACCTCAGTCATGTCCCTGCATTTTATATAGTAAGTGTGCACCCACTTAATCCATAACTTATCCTTCTTTTGAGAAAATTTCAGTAGTGTTTCAAAATTGCAGCTATGTTCCATATTTGTATATCAGTAATATTCATCCCCCCTGCCGTCTTAGGTAAGCACAGTTGGCTAATTTCTGTATTACCCGTCCAGAGAAATGTCCGACAAACAACTTCAATCTTGGTGATGATTTTCTTAGGCAACTGAAATATCTGTGATCAATAGGACTGTATGGCTATGAGCACGCTTTTAATTAATTGCAATCTCCCAGCATATGATAGAAACCTAACAGTCCTGTTGGTTATTCTTCCAAGCATTCGATCAATCAAAGGTTGGCATTGTGCTACAGCCAACCATTTGGAACTTAGAGGCACTCCAAGGTATTTGAAAGGTAGTGTACCAACAGAGAATCCAAGCAGCTGCACTATTTCATGCTTTACATGGTCAGGCACTCCTCCAAAGTATATGCTACTCTTATTAATGTTAGCAATCAATCCATATGCTTTTGAGAACTGCTGGAAGTATTCAAATAGCAGTGAAGCTGATACCACATCTCCTCTTCAAAACATGAGGAGGTCATATGCAAATCTAAAGCCATTTGAGTGGTGGAGTTAGGATCGGCTATGATGATTCGTGTGTTCTATGGATTTGGAGACTGGGAGTCCTTAGAAGCAAATTGTTTCGTGATTGTGGACTGTGAAGATGTGGCCAAGGTTATCCAGCTGGTAGTACGTGCTATGGTTAGGTCATTGTGGACTTTTGGAGGGCCATTTATCCATTTGGGGATGACCAGAGTTGATTTTGGGAACCCATTGGTAGGCCCTAGGGAGGACGTGTATTCTACATCGGGTCGAATTTACTGACTCAGAATTGTTAGTGTAAAGGGGTGCGTCATTCGGTTAGAGTTGAGCTTGTTTGTGTTCTGATATGTGCTTTTTTGTTACTCTTTTATGCTACGAGGGGTGGTGATTCATTGGTCATATGCACACATGATGCGGTTCTGTTTGGGCCTTGCAACGGAATTCGAGCGAGATGATTATTGGGGTGTTTAATGGTTGATTACGCTTTGGTTATGTTCTTTACGGGGTGTGGTATATCGTGTACTTGATGTCGAATTGTGTGTAGTCGTTGATTTTGAGCATTGTGGCTTGAGGCATTTCATATGGACCGGTGTTTGGATGCGCCGCGCATTGCAGATGGGCTAGGTTAGGATATGATCCTTTGTGTTAGATTCGTGTGTCTTGGTCTTACTATATGTGATGGATTAATAACATTGAGTTGTGGTGGTACTTGTTGAGCTTGCAGGACAGTTCTCTCATTTGAGTCATTTTCCCCGATTGAGTACATTTGAATTATTGCCTAATGGTGCACAGATTGCACAATTTGCGGATTTAGGTTGTATTGGTGTGTCAAGCCAATAGAATGGTTGTGTTTTGAGGATATGAGGTCATTGGACATAGAATGGGTAATATCGGATTTGATTAGAGGATGCATGGAGGAATAATATCAGAAGTCGGCTTAGGATTTAGCTTTGGTTTTTGATGGACGAGATAGAGCTCCATGACTTATTGATCTGATGAGTGGTTAAAATTTTCTACGTGTTTCTTTCATCATTGGCAATGTAAAAAGGTTTATAAAAAGATTCTAGTTGATATGAGGTTTGTTACCGGTGTCGAGTTGGTTATCGAGCAGCTATTACGATCGAAAGTTATTGCTATGAGTATTTGAGTTATGTGGTATATCATGTGATTGTGTCTTGGGTTATGGTTATGGCTTGATGCATCTTGTTCAGACTTATACAGTGTGTAGATGCGAAATTCGGGTCTTATTGGAAATTCTGGATGTTGGACATTATATTGGATTCTAAGATTTATGGGCTAAGTTTGAATTAAGAATCTTCAGTTAGTTTGTGTCTTCAGGCTTATATGGATTAGGGTGACATGGAATCACCCCCGAGTATGTTCGTGGTAAGGTTACACGATGATCTCATGGCTCTTGAACGACTCTCGACATGTTCAAGGACGAACGTATGTTTAAGTGGGGGAGGATGTAATGACCCGACAGGTTGTTTTGAGCATTTGCACTTCGCTCGTCAGTTTAAGGGCATGAGTAGCTCCGTATGATGTATTATGACTAGTGTGAATCGTCGGTTTGGGTTTTCAGGTTATTTGGAATCGATTTGGAAGAATGAATTTCATGATCGAAGCTTTAAGTTGGAAGAGTTGACCAAGTTTGACTTTTTAGTATTCGACCTCGGATTATAATTTTGATGGTTTCATTACGCACATATGGTGATTTTGATATCTGGCGTATGCCCGGATTTACATTTGGATGTTTCTAGAAGGTTTCGGCACAAATTGGCGAAAGTTGGAAATTTGAAGATTTGGATAGTTCATAAGTTTGACTGAGAGTTGACTTTGAGGATATCGGATACGGATTGTGGTTCCGGGTATTGCAATAGCTTCATTATGTCATTTGAGACTTGTGTGCAAAATTTGGTCACACTCCGGACAGATTTGGTATGTTTCGGTACGAGTTTTGGAAGTTGAAAGATTCAAAGTTCATTGTGTTTGGTTCGAGGTGCGATTCCTCGTTTCGATGTTGTTATGCGTAATTTGAGGCCTCGAGTAAGTACGTGTTATGTTATAGGACTTGTTGGTATGTTAGGACGGAATCTCGAGGGGCTCGAGTGATTTTGGGATAGGTTTGGGTTGTGTTACGCTCATTTTTACTGTTTCGATGTCGTTTTTTCAAGCATAAGTGGTACCATATTAAGCAAATGAGCTCCAATTTCTGTTTTGATTGAAGAATTAGATATGTATCATAATTTTGGAACCATAGCAACTGGAATCATCAAGTTTCGACATCGTATGAGGAGTTTATGGTCATTTTACTAAGAATTGGGTTGCCAGATTTTTTTCAGATTAATTACGAAATTGCCACTGAGTTTGTATTAAAAAATATGCACTATTTAAGTATTGAATATATCACCTTCACTATAAGGTCAAATGGAGTGATTCAAAAGCCTAAATTGACTGAATTTCACAAGAAATTCATTGGAGGCATCAAAAGCGAGCTTCGGGATTGTTTTGGATGAGAAACGAGGAGAACAACTCGCTGAAATATAAATAATATCAAGGGTTTTGTCATTTGGTCTTATTTTGAGTTGGGGAGGTCGGATTTAGAAGATTTTTTAGGCGATTTTCACCATATGGATTGGGGTAAGTGTTCTCTACTTTGTTTTTGTTATATTTCGTGAATCTATCTTCATTTTTGGTAATAGGATTGTGAATTTTAAAGATAAAATTGGGGGGTTTTGTGCAGAGTTTCATAGAGTGAATTTTTGAGTTTTGAATATCGATTCAGAGTTGGATTTGGGTGAAACTAATATGGCTGGACTCGTAATTGAGTATTTGTCGGATTTTGTGAGTTTTGTCGAGTTCCGAGCTGCGGGCCTGGGATTGAATTTTTGGTTGACTTTGAGCTTTTGATTGAAAATTCCACCGTTATCAATTGAGTTTGTTTCCTTTGGCATTATTTGATGGTCTTGTGTTGTTTTTGGCTAGTTTTGAATCGGTCGGAGGTCGGTACGCGTGATATGACATTTTTGGAGTATCGCTTGGCTTGCTCGGTATTGGATTTGGCTTGTTCGAGGTAAGTAACACTTCTAAACATGATGCTGGGGGTATGACACCCTGAATTACGTGTTATGTGATTGATGTTGAGGTGACATGCATGCTAGGTGACGGGCGTGTGGGCGTGCATCGTAGTAACTGTGATTTAGTCGATTCTATGGAACTGTGTAGCTATCTTATCTGAATATTTTTATTGTACTCTATGTGATAAAGCACTTGAGTTGTGCTCCATGTTAGAAACTATGTCTAAGCTACATGCTTATCCTGTTGGGACCCAGTGAGGTCATTTATGCTGTTGAGTTATCTACTTATGTTGCAATTACATACTCAGTCATACGCATTCATAGGCATATCATTTCTCAATCTCTGTTATTGATACATCACATCATTATTGATGGGCCGATTTCGTGACATTGTGAGCCCGAGAGACTGGAGAGATTGATGACTAACCGAGGCTGATGGCCTGATTGTGAGGATATTGATTTATGATGGGAGTGGGTTGTACGATGCTAGAAATATTATTTATTTACGTCATGATTGGCTTATTATAGTGCTTGGGCTGAAGCAGCCCCTCCGGAGTCTGTACACACCCCTAGTGAGCGCAGGTACCTACTGAGTGCGAGTGCCGAGTGACTGGGAGGATTGAGCGACTGTGAGGACTGAGTGGTTGTGAGGACTGAGTGACTGTGAGGATTGAGTGATTGGGAAGACTGAGTGCATTGATGCACCGAGAGTATGCATATGGTTTTATCACTGCGTGGTATTACAATTGGCATGTATACATTAACATGTAGGCATAGAGATGTATTTTTCGCATCCTATTTGATAATGAAACATCTTATATGTTGGTGAAAAGTTTTGGAAAAAATCACCGCTTTACAAACCTACTCATATTTTGGTAATTTCGCGAGAAGAATTGGGTTTTCACCGATATACTTGAGTAGCATGACTATTTTTCCGGAACTATAAACGAGCTGAGCATTATATCTCTGAGTTACTTCTTTTATCACTTTTATCATGTTGTTATGAATTGTTGTTGGCTATTGGTGTTGGACCCCGACCGTTGTTCCAGCTCGTCACTACTTTCATCCTAAGGTTATGTTTGTTACTTATTGAGTACATGTGATCGGTTGTACTCATACTACACTTCTGCACTTTGTGTGCAGATGTTGGATGCTGATGTTGCTGTGTACGATAGGAGCTGGATTTCAAGATGTACCTGCGTTCTGGTCATAACTGCCTCTTGATCTTGGTAGCTCTAGAATTTTAATCTGTTCATGTATATTTCAAACAGATGATGTACTTTAATTCATACCAGCTTTGTGAACTCTGAATTTTAGATGCTCATGATTTGTACTACCAGTCCTTGGGAAATGTATAAAATTTATATATTTTCCTTTATTTATTGTCTCATTAAATTTTATTGAATTGAATAGTTGTTTATTGGCTTACCTAGCGGGTTGGGTTAGGTGCCATCACGACTAGTTGGATTTTGGGTAGTGATAATAAGTCAAGCAAAAGAGACATAGGCGTCATAACAAGCTATCCAATTTCATCAAGGCATCATGAACAATTTCAAAACATAGGGAATGTACTACACATGCCAAAGCTTAAATACTCTACTATCAAACAAGTCAAAGGAGCCTAAGTTCATCAACCTTCCTCCTTTTATTTCCTAAATTCTAATCTACTCAACAAAAAAATACTACCCGGTTCAAACTACATCCCATGGAAAAGAACCTATACATAAAGAAAAACCAAGGGGGATTATTATCTAACTAAAACTAGCTAGAAATTAAAAAAATTGTTTTAGATTTTTTTGGACCTTAATCCCTCAAGAAAGCTGTCCACAAAATCCATCTCGGGAATGTCTGAAATTTTCTGAATGTTTTTTTTTTGTTTTTTCTTTCACTACACTAAGAAAGAATAATACAATTAAGCTAGGATGGCACAAAAAAACACCCAGACAATGTTCTCACCTCACACTTAAAATTGTGCAATGTCCTTAATGCATATAATATATAACAAGAGCGTAAAAGAGACTCCCTGGTAGGCCAAAGGCCGAAGCATTAGCAGCTCACGGGATACTCAGACTTCTCTCAGGTATGGTCCTTTGTGCGGGTACCTCACACTTAGTTTCAACCGCCTGCTCAATTTTTCACACACCTATCGGCTTTGACCCCTTGTCCCTACTCCTACAAAATACAAAAAAAAAAACACAATAAAAAAAATTATAAACAAAAAGAAAAAGAAAAAAATAGAATTGGGTTGCCTTCCAACAAGCGCCTTATTTATAGTCGTGGCACGACGCCATCGCTTCACCACTTTTCCTTTCACTTTGAGGATATGAATTGCGCCCCCAACTTTGCATCAATTCTTCTGTTACGTTCTTGGGGCGGTGGTGTAAATATGAAGGAACCAAGCAATAGATATCGCATCTTGCACTTTTTGGCCTTTAAGTGAGGGATGTCCTTTTGGCTCCTTGGTATGGCAAATTTTAGAATATATACACTTTGTTCCTCATCTATTGACTCTTCCATATGCTCGAATGGATCAATTCCCGTGTCACCAACCAAATACAATGTTGAAAAGTGTTTAGAATGAGGTCCAATACGCTCCAACTCCAAAACTGCATTATTTTTTACATCCCCAATTTTGCACTCTTCGTCAACCTTGGCATCACTAATAATATTTTGGTCGAATAGTTGTAATTCCTCCTTACGCTCCATAAGGTGGCCAGTATCCACAAAAATTGGTTGTAGGGCATAAGACGCCTCAACCTTTTTATTCAATTGAGCCTGCAGGTCATGGATATCTGAGCCAAATTAGTCTATCTCTTGCCTGAGCTCAGTTATTCCTTCTATAAGTAGTGTAACGATCCGAACAGTCATTTTGAGCATTTGCATTTCTCTCGATAGTTTGGGGACACGAGTAGCTCCGTATGATGTATTAGGACTTGTGTGCAAAATTTGAGTGCATTCCGAGTTGATTTGATACGTTTCGGTGCGAGTTTTTGGAAGTCGAAAGTTCGAAAGTTCATTAAGTTGATATGAGGTGTGTTTCATCGTTCCGATGTTGTTATGCGTGATTTGAGACCTCGAGTAAGTAAGTGTTATATTATGGGACTTGTTGGTATATTCGTACGGGGTCCCGAGGGGCTCAAGTGAGTTTTGGATAGAATTGGGTTGTGTTGCGCTCGTTTTTCTTATGTTTCGACGTCGTTTCTTCAAGCATAAATGGTACCACATTGAACAATGACTTCGTTTTCTGTTTGGTTGAAGTATTAGATCCGTATCGTAATTACGGATACGTAGCAAAAAGAATTGTCGAATTCAGACATCGTATGACGATTTTATGGTCATTTTACTAAGAATTAAGTTGCCAGATTTTTCAGACTAATTACGAAATTGCCACTGACTTCGTATTTAAAAATCTGCACTATTTTCAAATATTGAAACCAACATATCTCCTTCATTATAAGGTCAAATGGACTGATTCAAAAGCCTATATTTACTATAAGTTCACAAGGAATCCATTGGAGACATCAAAAGCAAGTTACAGAATTATTTCGCACGCAAAATGAGGCAGAACAGTTGGGCAAAAGTACTTAATATAGAAGGTTTGTTCATTTAGTCATATTTTGAGTTGGGGAGCTCGGATTTAGACAATTTTTGGAGGAGATTTTCACCATATGGATTGGGTAAGTGTTATATACTTGATTTTGATTATATTTCATGAATCCATCTTCGTTTTTGGCATTTGATTGATGATTTCAAAGTGAAATATGAGAGTTTTGTCTAAAATTTCATAAAGTGAATTTTTGAGTTTTGAACATCGATTCGGAGTCGGATTTGAGTGATAATAGTATGGTTGGACTCGTAATTGAATGGGTTGTCGGATTTTATGAGTTTTGTTGGGTTCCGAGGCGCGGGCTCGGGTTGTGCTTTTTGGCCGATTTTGGGCTTTTAATTAAAGATTCGACCTTTTTTTATTGAGATTGGTGCCTTTAGCATTGTTTGATGTATTTGAGTTATTTTTGGTTAGTTTTGAGCCGTTCAGATGTCGGAACGCACGACATGGCATTTTTGGAGCATCGCTTGGCTTGCTCGCTATTGGAATTGGCTTGTTCAAGGTAAGTAACTCTTCTAAACTTAGTGCTGAGGGTATGAAACCCCGAGTTACGTGCTATGTGATGATGATGAGGTGACGCACATGCTAGGTAACGGGCGTGCGGGCGTGCACCCGGTGAACTGTGACTCCTTTGTTTTCATGGCACTGTTTAGTGGCCCTATTTTGTTGATATCTGTGTTTTTACCACGTGATTAAGTAACAGAACTGTGAATCATGCTTGCTATCCTGTTTAGGTCTTATGCTGATATTGTTAGGACCCATATTGGTCTCTTCTCACTGTCATCTCACTGATTTGATTCATATTTTATACTCAGTCATATTCATGCATTCATATCATATCTCAGTCTCAGTTATTGTGTATTGATACATCATATCATTGTTGTTGGGCTAGTTTCATGACATTGCGAGCCGTGAGTGAGACTTGAGAGAGTGATGACTGAGAGAGGCTGAGAGCTTGTTTATAAGTGACAGTTATGGGATCGGGCTGCATGCCGCATCGGTTATATTGATGATTATGATAGCGTTTGGGATGTAGGAGCCCCTCCGGAGTCTGTACACACCCCTAGTGAGCGCGGATGATATTATTGAGGGATGGATTTCCTTGGACATGGATTTGTCCGATGTACTTGACACCTGGAGATGGATTTCTCCACAGGGTTGGATTGCCCTTTTTCCTCGGTACTGGGCGACTTATAATCAGTGTTGTATATGTCCCGGGATGGATTTCCCTAGGCCGTATGGGCCATATACAGTACCTGAGCATGCTGAGTGGAAAGTGTGAGACAGTGAGATTGAGTACTCTGAGAGTGTGAGTACATGATTTATCTCTGAGATACATGGCATTGGCATGCACACATGACATACAGGCATAGAGATATATTTTTCCTCATGCTGTACGGTATCAAGTCATTCATGATTTTTTACACACATTGATATGTGGGCATAGAGAGGTATTCCACACTTGCTATCTGGAAAGAAAACGAAACATCTAATTTATTGTGGAAAGGATTTTTGGAAAAATTTATAATTTTCAAATTATCTCATATTTTGCGATGTTTCGGTAAAGGATTTGAGTTTTCACTGATATTCTTGAAAAGTGGAACTATTTTTGGAAAACTATGAAAAAGCTGAGCATTTTTATCGTTGAGTTACTTTCTTATTTATATGCTCTACGTTGTTATGAATTGCTATTGGTTATTGGTGTTGGACCCGACCTATGTTCCAGCTCGTCACTGCTTTCAACCTAAGGTTAGGTTTGTTACTTACTCAGTACATGGGGTCGGTTAAACTGATACTACACTTCTGCACATTGCGTGTAGATGTTGGCTGTTGTTGTTGCTGTGCTCGATGGTTGCCGGATTTGAAGATGTACCTGCATTCCTGTTATAGCTGACTTTTGTTCATGGTAGCCTTAGATTTATAAAAATTCTGTTTATGTACTTTTCAAACAGAAGATTTATTTACTTCATATCAGCTTTGTAAATTCTATTCTTAGAAGCTCATGATTTGTACTACTAGTTCTTGGAAAGGTTTAAGATTCAGAAAATTCCTTTGTTTGATAGTCTTATCACTATTATTGAAATTGGACAGTTATTAGTTGGCTTACCTAGCAGGTTGGGTTAGGTGCCATCGTGACTAGCGAATTTTGGGTCGTGGCAGACTGGTATTAGAGCTCTATAGGTTCTACAAGTCATGAGCAAATGTCTAGTAGAGTCTTGCGGATCGGTATGATGACGTCCATACATATCTTTGGAGAGGCTACAGGACATATAGGATATACATCCCATTTTTCTTTCCTTATCGTGCGGCATTGATTTAGCTTGAAGCGTATCTCTTTGAATTCCTTCCACAAATTTGTATGTGCATATGAGTGCTCGCTATCAGCTGTGCATCGATGGCTTGTGATTCCATAATTGAGGTGCAAAATATGATTTTGGCGTGATGATGATGGGCCAGTCTGGAGGACTTGAGGGCGGGTTTTGACTGTTGCTTGAGCACGGAGGTTTCGATTAGCACGTGCTTTTGGGACTTATATGTCTAGTGGCGTCCCTATTAGTGGGATTTGTGATTGGATGACTATGTAGCGCGTATGATGTGACTGTGGAAAGTGTTCATATCGTTCCAATGTGACGAAAAGAGTTTGATTAAGATGTAAATTTGGTGCTTGATTTTCATCTTGATTTGACGTATAGTCTCGAGTTGTGGGTATGTTGAAGGATCCTTTCATGTTGTTTTGTTGAGGAGTGAAGTAGATTTTCATGTCATGATATGAGTTCAGACTTAGGAAGATTAAGTGATTGCGTAATAGTTATGACTGTGGAAGGGTATAAAGAGATGTTAGTTTGAGGCGAAGCAGGTGGGTTATCTCCTGCGGGGTTTCCTGAGGTTTGAGTGATCCATATGTCATTTTGTAGCGAGTCCTCTTTTACTAGTGAATTATATATAGAGTAATTTGAGTTTGGATCTCTTGTGGAAGTTGGCTTGGCTATTACGAGGATGAATGCGAGATCTACATATGATTTGAGATATTAGATGGTTTGTGTTACATGAACTTATAAAGAATTTAGTTGAAGTTCAGCGTGAGATTTTTGTAGCAACAGAGTATAGGCATTGTGAGTTATTGTGTGCTTTGATCTATGGCTTGGAGCCAAGTGGGGGAGTCTACTATGGATAAGTTGATTGCACGGTTATGTGCTATATTGGTTTCAGATTGAGGTATACCGGTGAATCAGTTATGACTAGCAGAGGTTGAGTTCGAGGAGGACTCGAGTAAAGGAATTTCTGGATACAGGTTGTATTATGTTTGCGGGCATATGGGAAACACCGAATGAATGAGTTGTTGTCCGTAGAGAATGTAGTATGCATCGAGTAGGAAATTAACTCGATTTCTTAGAAGTGTGGATTACATCTTAGGGTGTTGGTGTGCAAATGGGCACAGGTCGTTCGGTCTGTTTGATCAGTTTAATTGAGATTTGAGTACAGTGGATGACTCTCAAGAATGGTTCTAATAGATTCAAGATTTATATGTAACAATTGGGAATCTTCAGGATGTGTATTTGGCTAGAAACTGAGATTTATATTGGAGGGTGTCAAGACTTGTGGCATTTCTATATCATTATGGATTCTACATTTCAGTATTAGGAAAGGGGAAAGAAGCGGCTTTAGATTCACAAAAGGTCTCTTCAGAGTGGGTATCTTAGTTGTCGTACTTTTGGGGTGCTTAAGAGGGAATTCAGCGGCTTATGAGCCTTAGGGCGGTGTGGTTCCATGCTAGAGTTCGTGGGGCACGTTTGGTTAAGGATCATAGCGTGCTAGCAAGGAGAAGTATCGATTTGAAAGGCAATTCGGGAAGGACTTGGAGAATTAGGACAACTTGTTAGTAGGTTAGATTAGCACAATAATGGATATAATCGGTTCTTTGGGTGCTTATGATGTGGTAGGTTTCTACAGGTGCTTCGTGGAAATGATGTTGGGTTTTGGAAGCCTGCGGCTTGGTTGAGATAGAGAGATTTAGTTCTGATGGCTTGATTATGTGCAAATGAGTTTCGAAGAGTTTTCAATGGTTACTACCATGGTTCGAGGTGTATATTTCCTACTGGTGTGCGGAACATGTTGCGAAAATAGATTTTCTCCTGGATGAGATCAAATGGAAGGTTTCTAACTGGTTGAGTATGTAGTTTACTATGACTCGGAGTGGATTGTGAGATTTTCATACGATGGCATGGTATATGCGGTGTGTTGTGCGGGATTGAGATTTGCATGAGCAAGGTCACTATCACGACCCAAACCGATGGGCCGCGACGGGTGCCCGAATCCTACATGTCGAACATCCTTAAGCATGCGTCTACTATATAAACCTGAATAACATCTGCTGAATTACGAGAATAACGCACGGACTCTCGTCACCTCGTGCGTACGTAGCCCCCACAAATAGGAGCACATATTTAATTACTTCACCTATGGGGTTAATTGCCTCTTACAAGTTTAGAAAGGAGACTCACCTTGCTTCGAAGTTCCATAATCGGCTTCCCAAGCCCTTCCGACGACTCAAATCGATGCACCACGCTCCAAAACTAGCCAAATAATGGGCAAATCAATGAAAATACCCTAATACTTATAACAACTCAACTTATATAAATTCCCAACTTCGCTCGAAAAGTTGACAAAATCGCTCTCGGGCCCACATGCCCGGATTCCGAAATTTTTCGAAGATAAACTTTACCCATAAACTCACGAACTCAAATATATAAATTTACTCTCAATTTCATGCCCAAATTCATGGTCAAAATTCAAAAATACCAATTTCTAGTTTTTCTAACAAAACCCCAAGTTTTCACTAATTTTCCATGAATAAATATATATATAATCCAAGTATTTAACTTGGAATATGTGGGAATCACTTACCTTGACATGGATGATGAAGATGGAGCTCCAAAATCGCTGCTAGGTTGGCTCCCATGGAGAAATGAGATGAAATGAGCCAAATCCATTTTTGCAAACTTATACACTGCCTAGGCGATCCTTCTTCACGTTCGCGAGCCCCCCATCGCGTTCGCGATGAACAAACTTCTCAAAAGTCATTTTCAAACTCTTCTCAGACAGCCTCTAGTATAATGGTCATAACTTTTTGTACAAAACTTCAAATGACAAATGGTTTAATGTTTTTAAGACTAGACACCAAGATCCACAACTTTCATGTTTTGGTCATCTCTCAATTCCTTATAAAATTTGAGATATAAGCTGCCAAAGTCAGCCCTGTGCAATACAAATTTCTTCTTCATCTTCCCGGACAGCCTGTAGTGTACCAGACATAACTTTTTGTATACAATATCAAATGCTAAACGGTTTATCTTTCTGAAAACTAGACACAAAGGGCTACAACTTTTGTTTTTGGATCATCTCCAAATTCCTTATAGATTGTGAGATATGAGCCACCGAATCAGACCTGCGTAACAGAGATTTTCTTCTTCGCGAACGCGTGACCATCTTTGCGAACGCGAAGAACAAAATCCCTGAAGCCAAATCCTTCTTCGCGAACGTGAGAGGACCTCCGCGAACGCGAAGAACAACACCAAACACCAGCATCAACTATAGCAAAACAGCCCGAAATGATCTGAAACCACCTCGAAACATACCCGAGGCCCACGGGACCGTATCCAATCACACCAACCAGTCCCATAACATAACACGGACCTGCTCGATGCCTAAAATCACATCAAACAACACTAAAACCATGAATCGCACTCCAATTCAAGTTTAATGAACTTTAGAATTTCAAACTTCTACATTCGATGCCGAAACCTATCAAATCACGTCCGATTGACCTCAAATTTTGCACACAAGTCATATTCGACGTTACGGACCTACTCCAACTTCCGGAATCAGAATACGACCCCGATATAAAATGTCCATTTCTGGTCAAACTTCTCAAAAACCTTCAAATTTCTAACTTCATCCAAATGACTCCAAAATAACCTACGGACCTCCAAATCCACTTTCGATCGCCCTCCCAATATCAGAATCACCATACGGGCTATTCCCAGACTCGAAATCCCAAATGGACATCGTTAACACTGAAGTGCACTTTATCCCAAATTTCTGAAATTTACCCAAATATACTAACTTCCACAATAGGCGCCGAAACGCTTTCGGATCATCCAAAACCCGATCCGGACATACGCCTAAGTCCAAAATCATCATACAAACTTGCTGAAACCTTCAAACCCCAATTCCGAGGTCGTTCTCAAAGATCCAATCTTAGTCAGTTCTTCCAACTTCAAGCTTTTGAAATGAGAATTTTCTTTCCAAAACCAATCCGAACTTCCTGAATATCGATTCCGACCATACATACAAGTCATAATACCTGAAGTGAAGCTACTCATGGCCTCAAACCGCCGAACGACGCGCTAGAGCTCAAAACGATCGGTCGGGTCGTTACATTATTGGTGTTGGACCCGACCTATGTTCCAGCTCGTCACTGCTTTCAACCTAAGGTCAGGTTTGTTACTTACTCAGTACATAGGGTCAGTTGTACTGATACTACACTTCTCCACATTGCATGCAGATGTTGGCTGCTGTTGTTGCTGTGCTCAATGGTTGCCGGATTTGAAGATGTACCTACGTTCCTGTTGTAGCTGCCTCTTGTTCATGGTAGCCTTAGATTTATAAAAACTCTGTTTGGGTACTTTTCAAACAAAAGATTTATTTACTTCATATCAGCTTTGTAAATTCTATTCCTAGAAGCTCATGATTTGTACTACCAGTCCTTGGGAAAGGTTTAAGATTCAGAAAATTCCTTTGTTTTATTTTCTTATCACTATTATTGAAATTGGACAGTTATTAGTTGGCTTACCTAGCGGGTTGGGTTAGGTGCCATCGCGACTAGCGAATTTTGGATCGTGACAAGTAGTTTTGTCATATTTGAAAGACCATCACGGAGAGACTCATGACATTTTATTAGCTTAGCTTGTTCCTTTAGCCAATATTGGCTCGCTACATCTGCTTCTTCAAAATTATCTTCTTGTGGGAACTCGCCCTCTTTAGTCAGTTCTTCCGCCTCAGCCTTCATTCTCATGATTGCTGCACTAATTCTTTGTATAGTCTTTTGATTTTCATTTTGTTGCTCGGCTACGTGCCTCATCATGTTCATAATACGAGCAACACGTTTCATATCCTCCACTTCATTGCTCCTATCAAACTCATAAACATTATTAGAAATATCATAATAAGAGCTCTGAGAAGGATAATAAGAATTAGGACAACCATCTCAATGGCCACCTTGACCACCACACACATTACAAGTATTCCACTCATAAGATTGAGATTCATAATTTGCCACAAGTGTGGTCCTCCACATATGGACAAGGATCACCATAATTAGAATAACAAATATTCGACCATTATCGTTCCAAGATGCCATGTCAACAAAGATAGTAAAATACTAAACTAAGCTAAAAATAAAAAACTTGAATACACAAAAAGTAAAAATATAATCTAGTAAAATAGTTAATTTCTAAGTCCCCGGCAACGGTGCCAAAAACTTGCTGATCCCAAACCACACGCAAGTATACGTGGTTGTACAAGTAATATAGGATCGTATGTCCAAATATCGTACCCACACGGACTTGTGATTAACTATTTACTAAATTAAACTAAGACAATTAATCTATTCAAGTGATTTTCTAAATATTATTAACTACAACTAATCTAGAGTAGCAAACTAAGAAATTAAAGAAAATAAGTCGGCAATAGGACAATTTCAATGAGAGACGATATTCTAGAGCTATGGGTTAGCTGACAATCCCGTTGAGTTTTCCACTTAAATCGTCCAATTAGTTTATCTGGTTTATTGATTGACATGGTTAATATTTCTCGTAGCCTTCTTCCGAAGTACTACTCGCCTATTCAAGCTAACCTAACGCCTATATTCCTATGGAATTAGGATTAACAAGAACATATTTATAATTCCAGTTTAATAACCAAGTAAGGTGATTAGGTATATTCCAATCCTAACCGCAAATCCGTTCTCGATGCTCGAGTTCAAGATCTTGCTCTACTCAATCTTATATACAATCTAGAATTCTCTCTCCCGAGTTCAATCCTAGATTCGTAGAGAGTATTCAATGGGTGATCAAGCAATCAAATAATTAAGCACAATATTGTATAAATAAACCAATATGATAAAATAATAAGAACAATTCAAGCTTCAAACTACAACGTTCATGTAGCACCCAAAACTCTAGAACTGATAAACTATAAAACTAAAAGAAAAGAAGAGAAGAAAAACTAGTTAGAAGCCCCCTCCAAGCGTGGTGTGTGTTCCTCCACGTGAAAGTATGTTAGATATCCTCCAAATTAGGTTTAGGATCCTTTTTATATGAGTTGGGACCGTGTAGGGCCGAAATAACCTTGTCCCGGACGAAATAAGAGAGTACCCCGCCACCCAGAATCCAGGGCACCGTGGGGCGCTGGCCTTGGCGCTGGAATGCTGAAGATTCTGCCCAAGGTGCCACAGGTGGCGTGGGCCGCTGCTTGTGGCACTGAAATTCAACCTTTCCCATTTCCTCCGTTCTAGCTCTAATCTCGCGCCTTTCGCCCCCAATTTCTTCAAGATTATTCCTACATATAAATTACCACGAATAAGCATAAATCATATATTTCACATCCAAAATTCACGAAACAGGAGTAAAATATGAGGCAATATACATATAAATATATATATACTTTAAGCTAAGTATCACTTATGGACTATTATCAAACCCAGATACTTGAATATATATAAAATAATAAATAATATGAGCCCATTTTTCTTACATTCTCCCACTTAGGCTACATTAGCAAAATTTATATATTAAAACAAAACAAAACAAAACAAACAAAAAGTTAATTTTCCTAAAAGAAATTCCGAGATGACGAAAGAAAAACATTTGTGGTCACATTTTTATTTAATTTTAAAACAAGCCCATAAACTTTAATCGACCTAAATTAACTCAACCTTGAATATCGGACTATGACAATCTATGTATTATTGTCAACACATGATCTTCCATAATCACAACAATCTCAATTAAGTCAACAAGATCATTGTCTAGTAGTGTAGTAAGGAGTAGTGCCACGTGTGATGTATAAATATAATAATAGTATGTACTCATGCACTATTACCTTTTTGGTCCTTTATATGTCATAAAGACATATAATGTAGGCACATCTTGGGCGAACCAATTGTTACCTCAAGATACCGTTTACCGAATTGCATCATATACCAAAAGTGGATACCATCTTGGACGAACCAGTATTCATCTCAAGATACTGTATTACCGAAATGCATCCAATATAAATAGAAACTAAAGATGCATATAATTGCACATAAAAAAATGCTCTTGGGCGAGCTTTATTTTCACCTCTAGATAGTACGATGTGACTTACAAATAATGTGAACAGAAATGATGAGTATCATAAAAATAATATATAAGAATAAATGCGCATAGGGAAACTTACAAAAATGTCCCAAATAAATCTCAACTTACCAACCTCTAGCCATTAGTCATAGACTTACCAAAACTAGCCAACAAAAATTGAAACGTCAAATAATAAGGTTCTTTCTTTCAAAGAATCACATGCAAAAATCACCTTCCATATTTTAAGCGTGATTAGCAACATTAGATACAAGACGGAAAGGAAATTTCATGGACGGGGTAGCAAATAAGGTGATGAAATACAAAAATATATACAATATTCCAAAAATCTAAGCAAAAAAGGAACTTTTTCAATGGGTATAGTTGAAATTCATTGAAAATATATAGATAAGTCAATATACAAAATTTGAGGAAGATTGAAGGTGATTTGGACTGGTTTTGTATCAAAATTCGCAATTAAATCGAGTTCAAAAAAGTCTTCTGCGACACATGTATCAAACATGTATCACGCATGTATCTCACACACAGGTATACATGGATATACATGTGATACACAATTGATACAAATATGATACATATGTGATACACATATCATTTTTTTTCATGTTCAGCTTTTACTTCAAATTTTCAATTCAAACCACCTCAAAACTTCACCAAATCATCCCAAAATTGAGATTCAAGCTCCTTAAGTTGTGCCCAATCTATTCTAATAACACCCACTCAAAACAAAGCAAAAATTTAATATTTTTTTGCTTCAAATAGCTAATTGGCTAATTTGTCTAATATTAGTAATATTTTATCAATTGGCCAATTTTTGTAATGAACTACTTATAAATGGACATAGCTGGTAATTTCCCCTTCTATATAATGAATGTTCACAACCACAAAATATTAGAACTCCAACTAAACTAAAGAATCCAAAGATTCTACAATACCCAGATTTATAACATGAGGATTAAAATCATTGGGCCTGAGACAGTAAATGGATCAGCTAGCATTTCATCTGTACGAATATTCTAAATAATAATATCTCCTTGCTTTACCAGCTCTCTAACTGTCAAAAACTTGATTTGCATATGTTTGGTGCCGCTACGCGGCTTATTATTCTTAGAAAAGAACACTGCTGCACTATTATCACAATAGATTATAATGGACCTTTGAATTGAGTCAACAACTCTGAGTTCTGAAATAAAATTTCGGAGCCAAGCAACTAGAATGGATGCACTATAACAAGCCATGAACTCAGCATACATTGTCAATGATGTAACCAACATATGTTTAACCCTCTTCTAATGCACCACCAACAAGAGTGAAAACGTAACCAGATGCGGACTCATAGTCATTTGTGCACCCGCCAAAGTCAGCATCTGAATAACCAACTATTTCAAGACTATCAACCCATTTGTAGATCAACCTATAGTCTTTAGTATTCTGAAGATATGTCATGAACTTCTTGACTTCAACCGAATGATCATGACCGGGATCAGACAAGTATCTAGCAAGGACGTTTACAACGAAAGTTATGTGTCACGACCCAAATTCTCCCTCCGTGAATTGTCGTGACGGCGCCTAGTCTCTACGACTAGGTAAGCCTAACACTTTGCGGAAACAAAAATGAAAACATTAAAATTAACGACGAACAGTAGTAGGTAATGTAAATAAGCAAATATAGATGCCGCTCGACATATACAGTAATCAACTCCCAAACTCTACATACACTCCCAAGACCCGGAAACACCGTAAGTCACAAGCTTCTACGAGTCCTAACTCTTCTATACATCACTGTCTATAGAAATGAGGGAAAAATGAACATAGGGGGATAGAGGGGGACTCCGAGGATCTGGGAGTGCGGGCAGATCCCTTGAAGTCTCCGGCAGCAGCGACTGCAACTATAAACGAGGTTGGTAAGAAGAACCTAGATCTGCACACGAAAAACATGTGCACGAAAGGGCGTGAGTATACCACAATGGTACCTAGTAAGTGCTGAGCCTAACCTCGGTCGAGTAGTGATGAGGTCATGTTAGGGCCCAACTGGTATATAAATAATAAAGCAAGGCAGAATGAAATATCGTAGTAAAATAAAGACTGAAAGTGAACAAGAAAGAAATCATAGGAGGTAACAGCTCAGTACACAGAAATAACAACAGGGGATCTCCCGAGATACTGTCTCGTAGTCCGAAACGTAAATGTGTAGGGGGATCTCCCGGAATACCGTTCCGTAGTCCCTAAGTAAATATGCAGAACATGAGGATCTCTCCGAATACCGTTCCGTAGTCCCAAAGTAAAAATGCAGAACAGGGGGATCTCCTGGAATACCGTTCCGTAGTCCCAAAGTAAATATGCAGCCCAAACAAAAGAATTCAATAGTTACAACACGAAATCCTACAATTTACCCTAAGTACAAGTTAAGGTAAAATAGGTAAATTCACTAAACATATTGCTCGTAGTTCAGATAAACAGTTAAGGCAAGTAGGCATGTTATTCTAGTCTAAAGGGATACACATGCTGATATGACTCAAATAAGAAGGAAAACAGGTTATTACTTAGCAGAAACCGAGTTTTTACAAAAGTTAGCCCGTGTAAGTACTCGTCACCTCATATACACGGTGCTCACATATCAAAACAGTACCAAATCCTAAGGGGAGTTCCCCCACACAAGGTTAGGCAAGCCACTCTTTCCACGAAAATACGACTCCGAATGGTCCAAATCTAGCCAAAATCAATTACATGACATAAATATAACTATAAGGAACTAATCTAGCTGCTGAAATCAAAGATAAAACAAGAAATTGGAAAATCGCCCTAAAACTTCTCGGGCCCACGTCTCGAAATCGAGTAAAAGTCACGAAATATGAACACCCATTCACTCACGAGTTCACTCGTACCAAAATTATCCAAATCCGATGTCTAAATCCCAATCAAAACTCAAAAAATTCGGTTGAAGAACTTTTCCCCCATTTTTCAACTTTCTCTCCCAATTTCCTTAATTCAATGAAGAAAAAAACTATAGATTAATGAAATACAACCAAAATCGAGTTAGGAATCTTTACCCTAAAGCTTCCTCTGAAAATCCCTCAAAAATTCGCCAAATTCCGAGCTCTCAAGTCCAAAAATGAAGAAATGGATTCGAACCCTCGCACTGAGGTCTTTTCTACCAGTCAAACAGCTTTTGCGGGTCTTTGTCCGCATCTGCGGTACCGTTTTTACGGCTAAGACTCCACACCTGCAGAGATTCATTAAACTCCAAGGCTTCGCACCTACGCACTACCCTCCGCACCTGCGGACGCGCTTTTGCGCTCACTTGTCCGCTTCTGCGGAACTCAGCTTCCTCCCCAAATCCGCTTCTACGACCACCACACCACATCTGCGGATGCGCAGATGCAGCCCTCATCTCACATCTGCGCTCACAGACGCTCATGACCAAAAGCGCACCTGCACCCTTTTCTCCGCATGTGCGAGTCCGCACCTCCGCAGGTGCGAAACATCATAAACCAGCAACATTAGAATTTGCATAAGTCCAATTTTCCATCCGTTAAGCACCTGAAACTTACTTAAGACCCACGGGACCTCAACCAAACATACCAACCAATTCTAAAACACCATATGAACTTAGTCAAGCCCTCAAACCACTTCAAACAATGCTGAAATCACGAAACATCCTCCGATTCAAACTTAAAGAACTTGAAAATTCCAAATTCGACCGCCGATGCCCGAACCTATCAAACCACGTCCGATATGCCCCAAATTTTGCACACAGGTCTATTCAACCCTACGGACCTACTTCAACTTCCGGATTCAGAGTCCGACTCTAATATCAAAAATTCCACTACTGATCAAAATCTCCAAAACTTTGACTTTTCGTCATTTCAAGCCTAAATGAGCTACAGACCTCCAAAATACAGTCCGGACATGTCACTAAGTCCAAAATTACCTAACGGAGCTAACGGAACCAACAGAACTTCATTCCGGAGTCGTCTTCACACAGTTCCGACTACGGTCCAAATCCTAAGGCTTAAGCTCCCATTTAGGGACTAAGTGTCCCAAAACACTCCAAAAACCAAAGTGAAACCTCCTGGCAAGACACAATAGCAGAAATAGAAACGGGGGAAGTGGTTAATAGGGGATCTGGGCTATAACTCTCAAGACGACCGGCCGGGTCGTCACATCCTCCCCCTCTTAAAATAATCGTTCGTCCTCGAACGAGTATAGAGACATACCTGAAGCTGTGAAAAAATGAGGATAACAGCTGCGCATATCCCACTCGATCTCCTAAGTCACCTCCTCGACCGTCTGACCCCTCCACTAAACCTTTACTGAAGCAATGATCTTTGACCTTAGCTTTCTGACCTTCCTGTCCAAAATAGCCATTGGCTCCTCAACATAAGATAGATCCTTGTCCAACTAGACTGAGCTAAAATCCAATACATGAGCCTGATCACCGTGATACTTCCGGAGCGTAGAAACATGGAATACCGGATGAAGCCCTTCTAGGCTGGGAGGTAAGGCAATCTCATAAGCAACCTCCCTAACACGCCGCAACACCTCAAAAGGACCAATGTACCTCGGGCTCAGCTTGCCCTTCTTCCCGATCCTCATAACGCCCTTCATAGGCGATAACCGGAGCAAGACCCGCTCTCCCACCATGAATGCTACATTGCGAACCTTCCGGTCTGCATAACTCTTCTGTCTGGACTGGGCCGTGCGAAGTCGATTCTGAATCACTTTCACCTTATCTAGGGCTTCCTGGACCAAGTCTGTACCCAACAACGGGCCTCGCCCGGCTCGAACCAACCCACTGGGGACCGATACCGCCTACCGTACAGAGCCTCAAATAGTGCCATTTGGATGATCAACTGATAACTGTTGTTGTAGGCGAACTTCGCAAGTGGCAAGAACTAGTCCCATGACCCTCCAAACTCCATCACACACGCACTGAGCATATCCTCTAATATCTGAATAGTGCGCTCGGACTGTCCATCCGTCTGAGGGTGAAATGTTGTGCTCAACTCCACTCTAGTACCCAACTCCTGCTGTACAACTCTCTAGAACCGCGATGTAAACTGCATACCCCGATCAGAGATAATAGATACCGGTACGCCATGAAGCCTGAAGATCTCACGGATGTAGATTCGAGCCAGCTTCTCGGAAGAATATGTAGTCATCACTGGAATGAAATGAGCTGACTTGGTCAGCCTATCCACAATCACCCAAACTACATCCAACCTCCGCTGAGTTCGTGGGAGTCCAACAACGAAATCCATAGTGATCCGCTCCCATTTTCATATCGGAATTTCTAACTTCTGAAGTAACCCACCCGGCCGCTGATGCTCATACTTCACCTACTGACAATTTAGGCACCAAGCAACATACCCCACTATGTCTTTCTTCATCCTCCTCCACCAGTAATGCTACCTCAAGTCTTGATACATCTTTGCGACACCTGAATGAATAGAGTACCGCGAGCTATGAGCCTCGTGAAGAATCTACTCACATAACCCATCAACATTAGGCACACAGAGCCTTCCTTGCATTCTCAATGCGCCATCATCCCCAATAGTAACCTCCTTAGCATCACCATGTTGGACCGTGTCCTTGAGGAAAAGCAGGTGGGGGTCATCATACTGACACTCCTTGCTATGATCATAAAGAGAAGTCCGAGAGACCACACAAGCCAACACTCGACTCGGCTCAGAAATATCCAATCTCACAAACTGGCTGGCTAAGGCCTGAACATCCAATCCAAGGGTCTCTCTATTGCTGGAAGATATGCCTAACTCCCCAAAATCTCCGCCCGAAGAGACAAAACATCACCATATTGGCCTTTCCCGGGTGGTACAAAATGGTGATATCATAGTCCTTAAGTAGATCCAACCACCACCGCTGACGCAAGTTAAGATCCTTTTGCTTGAACAGGTGCTGCAAAGTCTGATGATCGGTGTAGATCTCATAAGGAACACCGTACAAGTAGTGCCGCCAAATCTTCAAGGCATGAATAATAGACGCTAACTCAAGGTCGTGGACAAGATAGTTGTTCTCATGCACCATCAGCTGTCTGGACGCGTAGGCAATCACCCTACCGTCCTGCATCAACACCGCGCCAAGTCCAATCCATGATGCATCACAATATACAGTGTAAGACCACGTACCTATAGGCAATACCAATACTGGGGCTGTAGTCAAAGCTGTCTTGAGCTTCTAAAAGCTCTCCTCACACTCCTCTGTCCACCTGAAGGGAGCACCCTTCTGGGTCGGCCTGGTCATAGGTGCTGCAATAGATGATAATCCCTCGACAAAACGACGGTAATACCCTGCCAAACCAAGAAAACTGCGGATCTCCGTGGCTGATGACGATCTAGGTCAACTCTGCACTGCTTACACCTTCTTCGGATCCACCTTGATCCTATCACTCGATACTATATGACCCAACAATGCCACTGAGTCTAGCCAAAACTCACACTCAGAAAATTTTGCATACAACTTCTTTTCTCTCAAAGTCCGAAGCAAAGTCCTCAGGTGCTGCTCATGATCCTCCCGAGTCTGGGAGTACACCAGAATGTCATCAATGAACACAATGACGAAGGAGTCAAGATAAGGCCGAAACACACTGTGCATCAAATGCATAAAGGTTGCTGGGGCGTTGGTCAGCCCGAAAGACATGATAAGAAACTCATAGTGACCATATCTGGTCCTGAAAGCAGACTTCGGGATATCTGGCTCCTGAATCTTCAACTGATGATAGCCTGAACGTAAGTCAATCTTGGAAAACACCCTGGAACCCTATAACTGGTCAAATAAGTCATCAATGCGGGGCAATGGATACCTGTTATTCACTATAACCTTGTTCTGCTGGCGATAATCAATACACATACGCATAGAACCATCATTTTTCTTCACTAAGAAGACCAGAGCATCCCAAGATGACATACTAGGCCGAATGAAGCCCTTATCAAGCAATTCCTACAACTTCTCCTTCAACTCCATCAACTCAGGAGGAGCCATATGGTATGGAGGAATAGAGATGGGCTGAGTGCCCGGCAACAAATCAATGCCAAAATCAATATCTCTGTCGGGCGGCATGCCAGGAAGATCAGCTGGAAACACATGTGGGAAATCCCTCACTACTGGAACTGACTCAACTATAGGGGTATCAATACTGACATCTCTCACATAGGCTAAATACGCATCACACCCCTTCCCAACCATTCGTTGAGCCTTATGAAATGAAATAACCTTGCGGGGATTATACTCTAAGGTACCCCTCCACTCTAATCGTGGTAAGCCTGGTATAGCCAATGTCACGGTTTTAACGTGACAATCAAGAATAGCTTAATGGGGCAACAACCAGTCGATGCCCAAGATAACCTCAAAATATACCATGCTGAGTAATAACAAATCGGCTCTGGTCTCAAAACCACTAAGAGCGATCAAACAAGATCGATACATGCGGTCCACAACAAGAGAAACTCCCACAGGAGTAGACACATAAATAGGGAAACTCAAAGAATCTCGAGATACGCCCAAATATGGGGCAAAATAAGAGGACACATATAAATACGTAGAGCCTGGGTCAAATAATACCGACGCATATCTATGACAGACTGGACAATACCTGTGCTAACAAAGCCGGAAGCAACTGCCTCTGAATGAGCCTGAAGAGCACAATACCTGGCCTGGCCTCCCCCTCTAGGGCGACCCCAACCTCCTCGACCTCCACCTCGAGGTGGCTGAGTAGGTGAGGCGGTAGCTGGTGCTGGAAGCATGACCGGAGGACCTGGTGGAGCACGTGGCGGCTGGGAAGTCTGTGGAGGTGCACCCTTCCTAAGTCTTGGGCGATCCCTCACCATATAACGAGTGCCACACTCAAAACAACCCCTCGGAGGGCGTGGCTGCTATGGCTGACTCGGTCCAGGTCTGCTGAGCTTGATGCTAATAGCACCCCGAGCAGGAGGCACACTACATACTGGCGGTGCATAATAAGGCTCCTTAGGCCTAAAGGGGGTTGGAACACCGCTGGCGGCTGGAAGAGTTGAATGAACGGGCCGACTCATACAACCCCTACCATGGTGAGCTGCTGGGGCACCAGCTCCAGAATAATAACCAGTCTCTCGAGACTGCTTGGCCTCTCTCTCCTATATGTCCCGGGCAAGCCTGCCCTCCAATCTCCTAGCAATACTCACAACCTGCTGATAAGAGATGTCCATCTCCAACTCCCTGGCCATACTGAATCTGATGCTGGGGTGGAGTCCCTCAATAAAGTGACGGACCCTCTCTCGAACTGTGGCAACCAAGGCCGGTGCATGTCGGGCCAACTCACTGAAATAGACTGCATACTCTGACACAATCATACAACCCTGGCGTAGCTGCTCAAACTCCGAGCGCCATGCATCCCTGAGGCTCTGAGGGACATACTCTCTCAAAAACATATCCGAGAACTGCGTCTATGTGAGTGAGGTTGCCTCATCCGGACTACTCAGCTAATAAGCACGCCACCACTGATAGGCTGCTCCTCTAAGCCGAAATGTGGCAAAAGAAACCCCACTCGTCTCCGATACGCCCATAGTGCGGAGAATACGATGAAACTCCTCTAGAAAACCCTGAGCATCCTCTTAAGCTTATCCGCTGAAGGTAGGTGGGTGGTACTTCTTGTACATCTCAAGTCTAAGCTTCTCCGTCTCAGGAGCGGCTGTCCTGGTCTCATGCTAAACCGTAGCTACCGGCGGAATAGGAATGAACTCTGGGGCCTGATCAACCTGGACCCTCTGCTCAAGAGTGCGGGCTGCGGGAGTCTATGCCCCTCACCCGACCTGAGATGTGGCGGGATCTAATGGAATCAATCCAGCCTGAGCTAAGGTGCTGAACATGCTCATGAACTGGGCTAGAGTCTCCTGGAGGGCTGGTGCAACAATAGAGATCTCTGGTGCCTGCCCTCTAGCTGGAGCTGCTGGGGGCTCCTCTGACGCAGCTCACGCGGGTACTCTAGCTGCACCGCGTGTTCGTCCTCTACCCTGGCCCCGGCCTCTAGCGGCTCTAGTAGGGGGCGCGGGTGCCTGATTGTCAGATCTCTCGGTACGGGTCATCACCATCCGTGAGAAAGAATGTAATAGAAAATTTTAAAATTTGATGCTAATAACTCGCACAACAACGAATCAAAAGAACTATGAGTGTTCCTAACAGTTCCATAGCCTCCCGAAGATAAGTATAGACGTCTTTGTACCGATCCGCGAGACTCTAATAAACCGGTTTATGACTCATGACACCTATGAACCTGGAGCTCTGATACCAACTTATCACGACCCAAATTCTCCCTCTGTGAATTGTCGTGACGGCCTAACACTTTGCGGACACGAAAATGAAAACATAAAAATTAACGAC
>NW_017670275.1:50463-93008 GCF_001879085.1 Nicotiana attenuata
TGAGACACAAAGGTTGGTAAATGTCAGTTCAGGAGCAATGCAACAGATAGAAGGTGTTGGGTTTGAGCGAGAAGAGGTGTTTTCTGTGTTAAGGTTTACAAAGGAAGTAGTTAGTCAAGGAACAAGCGGGGTCTTCGAATGGAAATCAGTTGTCATGGCAAGTGAAGGAGCAACAGACCTCAAGGCCAAGGCCAGTGGTTTAAGTCAAGAAAGAACAGCATACACACGGAGTGGGGGCAAAATAAAGACTGAAATTGAACAAGAAAGAAATCATAGGAGGTAACAGCTCAGTATACAGAAATAACAATAGGGGATCTCCCGAGATACCGTCTCGTACTCCCAAACGTAAATATGCAGGGGGATCTCCTGGAATACCGTTCTGTAGTCCCAAAGTAAATATGCAGAACAGGAAGATCTCCCAGAATACTATTCCGTAGTCCCAAAGTAAATGTGCAGAACAGAAAAATCTCCCGGAATACCGTTTCATAGTCCTAAAGTAAATATGCAGGCTAAAAAATAGAATTCAATAGTTATAACACGAAATCCTACAATTCAGCCTAAGTACAAGTTAAGGTAAAATAGGTAAATTCACTAAACATGTTGCACGTAGTTCAGATAAACAGTTAAGGCAAGTAGGTATGCTATTATAGTCTAGCAGGATACTACACATGCTGATATGACTCAAACAAGAAGGAAAACATGTTATTACTTAGTAGAAACTGGGTTTTTACAACAACTCGTGTACGTACTCGTCACCTCACGGCACTCACATATTAAAACAATACCAAATCCTTGAGGGAGTTCGCCACACAAGGTTAGGCAAGCCACTTACCTCGAATCAAGCTCAATTAATCCGTAACAATGCTCTTGCCACGAAAATCCGACTCCAAATGGCCCAAATGTAGCCAAAATCAATTACATAACTTAAATATAACTACAAGGAACTAATCTAGCTACTGAAATTAAAACTAAAACAAGAAATTGGAAAATCACCCTAAAAAATCTCCCCAGGCCCACGTCTCGAAATCGGGTAAAAGTCACGAAATATGAACACCCACTCACTCACAAGTTCACTCGTACCAAAATTATCCAAATCTGATGTCTAAATCCCAATCAAAACTCAAAAATTTGGTTGAGGAACTTTTCCCCCATTTTCCAACTTTCTCTCCCAATTTCCTTAATTTAATGAAGTAAACAACTATAGATTAATGAAATACAACCAAAATCGAGTTAGGAATCATTATCCCAAAGATTCCTCTAAAATCCCTCGAAAAATCGCCAAATTTTTAGCTCTCAAGTCCAAAAATGAAGAAATGAATTCGAACCCACGCACTTAGGTCTTTTCTACCAATCAAACCGCTTTTGCGGGTCTTTATCCGCATCTGCGGTCCCGCTTTTGCGACTAAGACTCCGCACCTGCAGAGATTCATTAAACTCCCAGGCTTCGCACCTGCGCACTACCCTCTGCACCTGCGGACCCGCTTCTACGCTCACTTGTCCGCTTCTGCGGAACTCAGCTTCCTCCCCAAATCCGCTTCTATGGCCCTCATCTCGCATCTGCGCTCACAGACTCGCATGACCAACAACGCACCTGCGCCCTTTTCTCCGCATGTGCGAGTCCACACGTGCGGTCTCTCCTTCGCAGGTGCGAAACACAAGAAACCAGCAACATCAGAATTTGCATAAGTCCAATTTTCCATCCGTTAAGCACCCGAAACTCACCCGAGGCCCCGGGGACCTCTACCAAACATACCAACAAATCGTAAAACACCATACGAACTTAGTCGAGCCCTCAAACCACTTCAAACAACGCTAAAATCACGAATCATCCTTCGATTCAAACTTAAAGAACTTGAAAATTCCAAATTCGAGAACCGATGCCGAAACCTATAAAACAACGTCCGATTGGCCCCAAATTTTGCACACAAGTCATATTCAACCCTGGACCTACTCCAACTTCCGGATTCGGAGTCCGACATTGATATCGAAAATTCCACTACCGGTCAAAATCTCTAAAACTTCAACTTTTCGAAATTTCAAGCATAAATGAGCTACAGACCTCCAAAACACAATCCGAACACATCTCTGAAAGTCCAAAATCACCTAACGGAGCTAACGAAACTGACGGAACTCCATTCCTGAGTCGTCTTCACACAGTTCCCACTGTAGTCCAAATCCTAAGGCTTAAGCTCCCGTTTAGGGACTAAGTATCCCAAAACACTCTAAAAACCAAAGCGAAACCCCCCGGCAAGACACAATAGCAGAAATAGATACGAGGAAAGCAGTTAATAGGGGATCGGGCTATAACTCTCAAGACGACCGGCCGGGTCGTCATATTATGCCAGGTCAAGTCAAACCTGAGCATCCATAAAATTGCCAATTGCACTAGCATAAAGAGTGTTTTTCATGGCTTCCCTTTCAATATCTTTTTAGGACATTGTTTGTTACTCGATTTTTCTCCCTTGACCATCCGTATATATCCAGGCTTCCAAGATTAAATATCAAAAATTTGGAAAGAATACGATCCACGTAGGACCTCTAAGACAACCCAAAGACATTACGAGATCTATCACGAAGAATCTCGACACACAGAACAAAAGAATCATCTCCAAGATCTTTTATATCATAGTGTCTTGACAAGAGTTGTTTGGTTTCAAAAAGCAATCCATAATAATTGTTGCCTAGTAGAATATCATCAACATAGAGGACAAAAAAATGAATTTGCTTCCACTAATCTTCAAATAGATGCATTCATCAAACTTGTTCTCTACCAGACCAAATGATGGCACAACACTATCAAATTTCAAATACCAGTGACTAGAAACTTGCTTCCGACCATATATAGACTTGTTCAACATACATACTAAGTGTTCATTTTCACTTTCGATGAAAACTTCAAGTTTTTTCATATAAATTATCTCAGACAACTCTCCATTTGGAAACGATGTCTTAACATTCATCTTGTGTAACTCGAGGTTAAAATGAGCCACCAACGCCATGATAATTCCGAAACCATATGTAGTGGATACAGGAGAAAAGCTTTCATTATAATCAATTCCCTTTTTCTGAGTAAAATCCTTTGCAACCAAGTGAGCCTTAACTTGACCAATATTTCCATGACTATCTTCTTGGTCTTATAAATCCATTTGCAACTTATTGGTTTGTTCCCACTCAGTAGCTCAATAATGTCCTAGAAGCCATTGTCATACATGAACTTTTTCTTATCTATCATAGCATTAAGCCATTTTTTTCTGATTCATGACTTTAAGAGCTTGATTATATGTCGCAGGATCTTCAATTTGACCAATATCGTAATCAGCCTCACCCTAATATACTTCATAATCAATAGAAATAGATGATCTCCTCTCTCTTTGTGATCTACGATGAGAATTATCATTAGCTTTAATATTCTCATCTTTTATCACCATAGGATCAATATCCCGTGCACTGCTTCCCCTTGGCTCACTAGACTCAGAGTTACTTCCATCAGCAAAATCAGTCTCTAAAAATTTTGCATTCCGTGATTCAACAATTCTAGTGCCACGAGAGAGACAAAAAAACATATACCTTTTTGAATGATCTAGGTATCCCATGAAATAACACCGAATAGTCCTAGGATCGTTTTTTTGTGCAGCGGATCAAATATCTTAATTTCTGCAGGACATCCCCAAACTCGAAAATGATTCACACTTGATTTCCTTCCAGTCCATAGCTCAAAAAGAGTCTTAGGAACAACTTTACTCGGAACTCGATTCAGGATTTAAGTAGCAACAGCCTTAATAGCTTCACCCCATCCGACTCATATTGCTTCTTTTCATTTCCATCACTGTGCGATTACGCCTTTCTGCCACACCATTTTGCTCAGAGTCTGCAGGTATGGTTACTTGGCCAATGATTCCGTTATCTTGAAGATATTTAGCAAATGGTCCAGGTGTTGACCAATTTCTGTGTATCTTCCATAATACTCCCCACCACAATCAGATCTCATAACCTTGATAGCATTTTCGCAATTGCTTCTCAACTCCAACCCGATTTTTTTTAAAACATCACGAGAATAAGATTTTTCTTTAATTAGATAAATAGCAATATCTGGAATAATCATCGATAAAGGTCATCAAACATGATATTAAGACACAAAATAAATCAAGATTAGCGAGAACGATTGCGTACCTATTTGAGCAATATCGCGGATTGACGAAGGACTAGGTCTTTTTCTCTATTATCCTTTCTCCAATATGGCAGCGTCAATGGGACAACTACCACATAGATGTTATGAAATAAATCTGACTATGTGTTTATATAAGGGCTAGAGAGGGGACCTAGATGTAATTAATAAAATCCTGATGGGCCCTCCCATTTCGGGCCTCATCGGGTCGAGCCTACATTCACCGCCGTACTAGACATACCAAGCACATAAAGTATATCTCAATAACCAATTATCACATTTATAATTGGGCTCAGGTTTATGGACTATTATCAAACCCGGACATCTAAATATAAATAAAATATTTAATAATGTAAGCCCATTTTTCTTACACAATCTATTTATTATAAAAAAAAATCCTTTTATCCTATTTGCACAGTATAATTCTCGACGAAATAAATTTAATTGAAATCCTTTCTCTCGTACTAGCTCCACCCCTGACGACAAATTCTCTAAATTTTTCATTAGCCTATAGGTTCCTAACAAGACTAAAGACTCATGGCTAACATAACATACAACTTACGTGATTAAATCTTAATTTCAACTAATAAATATCACCTATATCCGTCTTTTTCTTTTATTGCACTCTATTTTCACGAAGTTTGAATTTGTAATCCGTCTGTTTCTGGTTCTTATTCTTTCGTTTATGGTGCAGCTCTCTTTGAAAAACTTACATTGACCCGCCTTTTCTGCTATTCTGAATTGCATGTTGTGCTTTTGTCGCGGACGCATTCCAAAATTTGGAATAAGTAGATTTGATAGTCGATGCTTTACTTATCACTCTATCACTAACTAACTGTTTCTTCTTTCTTCTTCTTCTTCTTTATTCTTTTTCTTCAACTACGCTGTCCACATTCAATGTTGCATTTACGTTTGACTTTCTTACTAAATGGAAAGTTTTGTTTTTGTTCCACTTCTGTCACTATACAATAGATGTTACGTCGATTAGCTTGGTTAATAGAAAAACTTAGTTTATAGTCCTTACCTTATTTTGAGTTGTCAGACATAGAGGGATTCCAATTGAAATATAAGATTCCCATACAGTTGTTTTTATATTCTTAGTATATCTATTGTGGTATATTACCTACAAATTAGGGATTGTTACACAAATACCCGACCAAATTCAATGTTTACTTATCTAGTCGGTATACATAGATTATACATAAAATTATACCTATATTATACATATATTGTACATCTTCGGCTATTTTTAGTTTACGAGATTAGGTGGGCGCCTCTTTGGGTTAATTCTTCTATAAAACGCGGTGTAGGAGAATTAGGATTAGATTACTTTGGTCAGCCTAAAAAGGGAAATGGAAAAAAGAGAAAAAAAAGAGGGACTTAAATGGTTCTTGTCTAATTCTAAAGGTTGAAATAGTGGCCAATAGAAGAAATGTCTTTTTGTCTTTCCCTTAATTTTGTCTAAAAGTTAAAGAATTCTTAACCCTCACCCCTTTTGATTGGAAATGTTCCCCCATTACATGAACTCAATTTTCATTTTATTTGAGAAAAAACCACCTCTTTCTCCGCAATTTCTTTGCGATTTGATCCAGTAATATTTGATAAATACGGATAATTTTCAGATTGAGTATCAGAACGAAAAAATCAATTAGATGATAATGTGTTGGTTTTAGAATATTGTCCCCTTATTTTTTGGCCCAGTTTCGAAAAATTGATTCAAGAATGCAAAAAGGAGCCTATTCATTCGAGGAAAATGGGAATGCACATTTGCTTGAAATATTTTCCGTTCCTTAACGAGGAATTTAGAGTCACATGGACTTGCTTTACAATGTGCGTTCATTATTCATTATTTGGACGCTTAGAATGAGAAATCGTGGAAATTATTGACCCAAAGCAACAAATTTTTAATGGTACATGTTCCTAGCACATCTACTTGTGTCGCCCCCAAAAGAAATCATGTGTGGCATCAACCCGCCCCAATACCCTTTACCCAAAGTAGGGGTGGGCATCGGTCGGTTCGGTTATGAATATTATCGGTTTAGCATATCGGTTATCGGTTTACAAATTTGATAAACCGATAACCGAACTAATAAGATATCGGTTAATCGGTTATCAATCATTATCGGTTCGGGTATTGGTTTACCCGATAAGATAACTCAATCTAGAGTTAAGGAAAAAAGAGAAGACAATTCACTGGAGTTAAGCAAAAAAGAGAAGAATTCACATATAATGTACTACCATTTCTGCGTTCTGTCCAGTGGCCACAACTGGAATAGTACTAATTCTTCAACAACAGTTGTCCAAATACATTAATAATAACACAAAAGTAGTAGCAATTTCACCTTAAAATTAATAAGTCGAAACATATAGTACTAACGGTCCAAGATAAACTGGATGTTGTTTGTCAAATGCCTAACCTAAAAAAAGAAACCATAGAGTAAAACCTTGATCTGTGCATGGGCAATACTAACACAGAAATAAAAAACACCTAGAAGGCAATAAAATGTTGTCCTATTGTCAAAGCTCAGCGTATTGGACGGAAGAATAATTTTCAAAAATATACCCGAAACTGAAGAATGAAGATGAAGCAACTGAAGAGTGCGGGTGAGAAAGAATAGGAGAGAATAAACTGAAGCCCTAGCATATGTATATACTTAAGGGTAAAGTTGTAATTTTATTAGTTCTTATTGGGTTATCAGTTAACCCATTAACAAAATTGGTAACCCGAGGCCCGAACCGATAACCCAATAATGAAAAAATTTTAAACCGTTATCGAACCGTTAACCCAATAAAGCGATACCGATAACAGAATAAAATTAACGGTTCGGATTATCGGTTTTACCCGATATATGCACAGGCCTAACCCAAAGGCACCACTTCTCCACATTCCTTTAAATTTTTCCCTATAAAAACCCCCCTATCCTAAAAATATTCTCGACACTCTTTTAACACTAGCACATTTGCTCAAAAAATGGCCTCTCATTTTCACCTCTTTCTTGCCTCCCTTGTTGTTCTTCTCTTCATCTCACCTTCCACATCTCTAACTTGCTCATCTCAAACATTTTCCAGCAACACCAAATTCACCAATTGTACTGATCTTCCTGCTCTCAAATCTTTCCTCCACTGGACCTTTGACCCCACTAAATCCACTCTCTCTGTTGCCTTCATTGCTTCTCCTGCTTCCTCTGATGGTTGGATCGCTTGGGGTCTCAACCCCACCGCCCCAGCTATGGTTGGCACACAATCCCTTATAGCATTCAAAGATCCCAAAGGCGCTATGGTTGTCAAAACATACAACCTTACTTCCTACAAATCAATTACAGAGTCTAAGCTTTTGTACAAAGTGTTGGATTCGAAAGCAGAGTCATCTAATGGGACCATGAAAATATTTGCCACGTTGGAGTTGCCGGAAAATACAACGACGGTGAACCAAGTATGGCAGGTGGGACCCGCGGTGAAAGATGGAAAACCAGTGGTACATAAGTTTGATACTGAAAATTTGGCATCTAAAGCTACTCTGGATTTGGCTGCTACTTCTTCTGCCGGTGATGGGAATAAGAATGCCGGTTACTCTGCTAGTAGTAGTAATAGTAGTAGCCAAAGTGGAAATGAGACCGGAGGATCTTCAAGAACTTTGAAGAGTGAAAATGGTGTTTTTGCCTTCTTGTTCTTCCTTGGAGTTTTGCTTTTGCAGCTTTAGATGCGCTTAAATTTAATTTTTGTCCTTTTCTGGTTGTTTTTTGTTTTGTCAATGTAATAACGACTGCTAGTGGTAGTGAAAAAGGAAAACCCGTCTACAAATATTCGACATTTATGTTTAATTGTATACATTTTATTATAATGTTTTTTTGGCACTAATCTATGAATATTACCATAACAACCAAACGATTTACAAACTAAGAGCAGCCAGCTGTTCCAATCCACTAGTATCAGAATCTCTCTAGTTTTCAAAAAACAAACAATGACTAATCTACTCTAACTACATATCCTCTATATCAAAATTGGGCAATTTCTAGCTCTTCTAGATCCTGCTAGCATACTAATCCCCTCCCTAAGTTCCTTCTTAATTTGTATCTTTATAAATGCATTATTTACGTTGATCTTCCTTAAGTGCTTCCAATTCCGAGCTTGCCAAGTATAGTATATTATCGCCTCAATGATTGCCGCTGCTACTTCTTTCCTGAATTGCCTCTAATGCATATTCTTGATCCACTGCAAACTCCTGCTAATAGTATAGGATGTAATAATTATTCCTGACCAATTGAGCAGTGCCACTCTTATATTCTGAGTCCAACTACAATCCACAAATAGGTGATGGTCAATCTCAGGTACTCCACAATCACACAGTATGCATTTTATGTCCCCATTGATAGGAATGTTCAACCTCATCAGTCTTTCCTTAGTCATTAGCTTGTCTTGAAATGCCAGCCAAGTAATCACTCTTTGTCTTGGCAACATTACTGTAGTCCATATAAGCTCTGCTTCCCTCAACCTAGGTATGCTTCCCTTTAGTGCTATGTAGCTACTAGTCACTGAATACAAACCACTAGTGGTCAGCTGGTAAACTTCTCTAGTTCATTGTGCCATAATCTCCTTCAGAGCATTTAGCTTTTTGCAATACCAGCTACAATCCTGTGGGGGTTGGTGCTCCCAGATGTTGTGGTTGGACTTCATATAGACTTCATCGACTCATTTCACCCATAGTACATCATTTTTAGTTGCTATCTGCCATAGTAACTTGCCAACAAAACCTATATTCCACTATTTACTCTCCTTAATGTTTAATCCACCATATTTCTGAGGTGTACAAACCTTTTGCCATGCTACCAATGATATCTTCCTGTGGCCTATAGAATTTCCCCATAAGTAATCTCTACATATTCTGTCAATGCTTTTCATCACACTCTGTGGCAAGATGAATACTGCTTTCCAAAAATTGTAAATGGAGAAGAGAACCTCATTAATAATTTGTAGTCTTCCAGCATACGAGAGTAATTTGGAATAACCATTGCGAACTCTTTCTGTAATCTTTTCAACCGAAGCATGACATTCCACTTTGCTCCATTTCTTGGAGGAAATAGGCAAATCAAGGTATCTTATAGGCAGTGAACACAAAGTAAACCCTGTGCAATTAAGGATCTCCTGTTTGCATTCCTCATCCATCCTCGCCAGGAAAAGATTGGATTTGTCTAGGTTAGCTAGAAGCCCAGATACTGCACTGAAGTGGTTGAGTACTTCCATCATCCTGTTAATTGAGGCAACATCTCCTTTACAAAACAACATCAAATCATCAGCATATATTAGATGTTCCAGTTTTCACTTTGCACATTGGATGAAAGTGAAAAGTCTGGTAGCTCACTCATTTTATCAAGTCCTCTTGTCAAGTAATCCATTACTAGAATAAATAGCAATAGAGACATAGGGTCTCCCTGTCTGAGCCCCCTTTGCCCTTGAAAATATCCATATCCCTTTCCATTGTCCTTGATAATGTAACTAGGAGTTGTAACACAGCACATCACCAATTAGACAAATGGTGCAGGAAAACCATATCCAATTAGGACCTCCTTCAAGAACTCCCAACTAACCATGTCATATGCTTTTCTTAGATCTATCTTCATGAGGAATCTTGGAGTAGTTTTCCTATTATATTGTCTCACTATATCATGGCATATCAGAACATTATGAATTAAGGATCTACCTTCTACAATAGTTGCTTGGTTCCCTGCTACTATAGTTAGAAGTACTGCCTTCAATCTATGACAAATGAGTTTTGAAATGCACTTATATATGGTATTACAGCAAGAGATAGGCCTGTATTGGCTTGCATTTTGAGGATCTTCAACTTTAGGAATTAAAACTATGATAGTTGAGTTCAACTACTTCAACAGCTGACCATTATCAAAGATTTCCAAGATTGCATTTGTTATTTCTTCTCCAACCACAGACCATGAAGCCGTGAAGAAACCACTTCCAAATCCATCTGGCCTAAGGCTCTTGTTCTCATCTATCTGAAACATTGCAACTTTGACCTCTGCACCGGTATATGGTTTCAACCATCAGACCTGATGTTCTACTGATAATTATTTGCCATTCCTTATAAAACTCTTGAAAGCTTTTATTCTGCAAGAAGCTTTCTTCCCTAGCAGGTCCTTGTAGTAATCAACAAAGATGGAGGCAATTGCACTTTGGTTAGTTTGTACAATTCCTTGACTATGCTGAATGATATTTTGTTGAAGTTTCCTGTGCTTGATCACAGAGAAAAAATACCCTGTGTTGTCATCTCCCAGCCTTATCCATGTTGCCTTACTCTTCTATTGTAAGAATAGCTCAGCTAAGTCGGAAGATTGCCTGAATTTCTGAAATAACTCGCTTTCCTTTGCCTACAGAGTTGTATTCTGAGGGTGTAAATGTTGTTCTGCCTGCGCCTGAGCCAAATTAGACTTGTCTTCATCAGCTACTAAACTATATTACTGAAATGCTGGCCATTTAGCTTCCTCAATTTTTACTTCAGGTATTTTAGCTTTTTCACCACTCTAAACATAATGTGTCCATCTACTTGTTGCTCCCACCCTTTCTTTACTACATCAAGAAAGGATGAATGAGTAGCCCACACATTGTAGTAATTAAAAGTAGCGCTATCTATTCTAGGTCCATCTATAAGCACTAACTTCATGGGAAAATGATCACTTATTCATTAAGGTAAGATTGAGCTTTGAAACTTGGCATGCTATTCAACCACTCCGTATTAATAAACACCCAATCTATTTTGGACATCACTCTTCCATCTCCATGTCTATCATTCCAAATGTACTTACTTCCACATCTGGCCAAATCAATCAAACCACAAGTATCTACACAACTTTGAAATTCTACTATTTCTGACATACTAATAGGAATTCCTCCAATTCTGTCATCCGGTTGAAGTACAGAGTTGAAATCTCCTATCACTATCCATGGAATATTGAGTCCCGCACTTATAGACTCCAAATAGGACCATAATTATCTTTTCTCCTCTCTTGTGTTAAAGGCATGCACTACTGTTAACAAGTATGTAAGCTTTAAACTAAGATGATGAACCTTACATGTGACTGCTTGAGCAGTTTTGTTGATTAGGTCAATTTGAAAGAAATCTGGTCTCCATGTTAACCATATTCTTCCATTGTAATGTTGCTCTAGATTAGTGATACATCTCCATCCTCCAAATAATTTATTTTTCAGTTGATCCATCCTATTGACTTTAACTTTTATTTCCGAAATTTCAATCATACCTATATTTTCTTTTGTATAAAAGAGCTTTACCTTGTTTTGTTTTTTAGGGGCATTAATTCCCCTAACATTCCAACAGAGAATACTATCCATGATTAGAAGGGGGATTAACTGTCCCACCCCCATTCTTTACTTGACTTTGTACTCCTTGAACACATTGGTTTACTACCTCACTAGGACCATGAGCTAGTGGTTTGAAAGTGTTCTGTTGACTAATCTGAATTCCTCGATTTCCTTGTTGCTTGCTAATTGTGTTCCTTGCAGTATTAATAGGTGTTACCCATCCTGCTGAATTTATCTTTGATCTACCTGCTGATTTTGTGCTTGTATTCACACCTTGTGTCTCCTCTGCAGCCTTTGTCACTAGTTTTTCCTGCTTCTGAGCTGGTTCTTCTTGTCTCTGCCCAGGTGAAGGTTGTTGTACGTTCTTTTCCCGACATTACTTTTCCTCATGACCATATTTCTTTCAAAACTTACATAAAATAGGTTTCTAATCGTATTGTACCTTTTGTTCCATAAGCATTCCTTTTTCATTTTTAAAGAAAACCTTTTCTGGTAGCTTGGCATCCGTACCTACTTCAATAAGTATTCGTGCAAAACTAAGCCTCATCTTCTTTTTTGTGTGATTGTCTACCATCAATGGTTTACCAATTAAACTCTCTATTTTGCTTAATATCTTTGAGCTCCAATATTTGAAATCCAAACCTGGTAATTTCACCCAAATTGGAATTGTATAGAGTTCCTACCCGGTAAATTCCATGTCCAGATGCCATGCTTTCACAATAAAATGCTTGTTATCAAAATGGTATATCCCTCCTTGAACAACTTTATTCTTCCCTACTGCATCATTAAATCGCACCAGAACTATCACATTCTTCATCATAGAGATCTTATTAATGCCATGTTTGCCCCATATTTTATGGATATAGCTGTTCAAAATTTAGAAGGGAGGTGAGCCCCCAAAACATAACACACAAATATTTTTCCAATATTCCAACTCTGTACTGATATCCTCTGTTTCAATTTCACATACAGGAGTTTCTGCAAACACCTCTGGAGCTATGTATTCTAGTTTAAAACCATCATTAGTTACCATTGTGATGTTGAAGTTGTCCCGGTTGGATCCCTTACTTGTGACTTCATCCATTAGTTCTACTTCGTCACCCCCCCCCCCCAAGCTTGCTTTGACTCTTTGACGAGCTTTTGACCTCCAATTGCTCATGTACCCTAGCTATTGAAGATCCCCCAATTTCCTCAGAGTTTGCATCCCTAGATTTTTCTGGTACTGTTCCATTGATTTCTGACTCAATCTTCTGTGACTTCGTGATTTCAATTGCCTTTAGCAGCTCATCCTTCTTCCGTTGTTGATTTCCTACTAACGCAGTTGATTACTGAGCATGAATTGCCTTCTGTGATGGATTTCGAGCTCTCTTCCCCATGGACGGTGCACGTTAAGCTAACATACGCTGAGAGGGAAACGGTTTCCTTCAATCCCTCTAATATTTAAATAACTATTTAATTATAATATTCCTAGCTCTTTTATTCTAACCTTCCTTTTAATGTGTCGAAACTATTATTCCATATTTTAAAGTGAAAATTTCATGAATTAATTACAAATCTACAAGAATAATCAAAATACTAAAACCATTTTGCTAGTCCATCTATTCCATTTTATTTGGTATTCTTTTCTTTCTTAGTTTGTCTTGAAAAGAAACACACTCTTTTTTTCTTTTCTTTTTTTTTTCTTCTTTTTTTTTTACGTTTCAACCGTTCCTTTAATTTTACACTTTTCCTTTTACTTTAGTAACATATTTTTACAATCCATACAAGAAGCAATATGAACTAAGGGTGTGTTTGGTACGAAGGAAAATATTTTTCGGAAAATATTTTTCAATCTTCCTATGTTGGGTTGGTTTAAATATTTTGGAAAATATTTTTCTCATCAACTCATTTTTCTCCAATTGGAGGAAAATGTTTTCCCTATCAAGAGAAGGAAAACATTTTCCAATACACTTTTTCAACCTTCCCCACCCTATTCTCGATCCCCACCAACCCACCCCCACACCCTCACCTACCCACCCCACTCCTACCCACCCCACCCTCACCCTAAATAAAAATGTTATTAATAGTACTTTATTTTCATGTTATAGATAGTTTTCTTTTTCATTTCAACAAATGAGTATTTTCTTTTCATGATATAAAAACGTATTTTTTTTCATTTTAACAGAAAAAATTACTTACTTTTCATGATGTAGAAAAGATATTTTCTTGAGTATTTTCTTTTCATGATATAGAAAAAATATTTTCTTTCATTTAAAAAAGAAATTCTTTCATGATGTAGAAAAAGTATTTTTGTCATTTCAACAAAATGATTTCTTTTCATAATGTAAAAGTATTTTTTTTAGTTCAATAAAATGATTACTTTATTTTCATGCTGCAGAAAGAGTACTTTCTTTTTCAAAATAAAGTATGTTTGTCATTTCAACATAATAAGTATTTTCTTTTCATGATGTAGAAAAAAGTATTTTCTTTTATTTCAATAAATGATTACTTTATTTTCATGTTGTAAAAAGAGTACTTTCTTTTTCAACCAAAAAAAGAGTATTTTCTTTATAGTTATGGAGCATAAATTTCAATGTTGTTTTGCGTAAAAAAGTAAAGCAACATATTAGTTTATTTGGGTTTGTGTGAATTTTTAGAAGAATAATTAAATTATTGAGGAAAATAGAATCCTGAAAACGTTGGCAACGGGACAGTACGGGTGCGGGTGCGGGGCAGTGCGGTGCGGTGTGGGTTTGTGCATATGCAGGTGCGGGGCTGAGCGGGGCGGGGCGGGGCGGGTTAAAACAAAAGAAATTAAATTTACGATTCTCATTTTATATCTTGATTAATTGGATCATTTCTTTATGGATTCCTATGCGGGTGCGGTGCGGGTGCGGGTGTGAGTTTAACATTTTTACGAAATTACAGTTTTTCAAGTTCTTGTAGTTATTGTTATGGAATTTATTCTCATTTTTCCTTCATTTGTGATGGATGAATTAATAGGATCTTTACTAATATGAATAAAATACTTTAATTTTTTCTGACAAGTTGACCTTTTAGTAAGTTATATTCCTTTTCTTTATAATATTATACTTCTTCAAATTATGTTTTAAGAAGCAGCACATGCAAAAGCGTTGTCATTGGATTTTCACGTAGATCCATATAATGACACAAAATTATTTGTAGAGGGATTTAAATCATGACATATGTATAGGTCTTAGTACTAGAAAGAAAAACAAATTTCACTTAGAAGGCCAACATCGTTGAGTGTTTGATATGATCAAAATATTTTTCAAAAAGATAATACAGTACAAGGAACCGACGAAATATAGGTCTTAGTACCAACAAGATAATTTTGCTCACTTGTTGACAACTATCTTAATGTTAAATTACCCCTCCAACTAATACTTGTACTGTATTATCAATCTTTAATTTTTTTTGATCAACCGACGAAATGACTTTATATTAAAAACATGTTACATTACAAGAAACGTTGACAGTATTGTTCTCTGTATTACAAAAAGAGCATGTAGGGAAGTTGAATGTTCTACAATAATACATTCAGTAAATGGTTCATCTAAATAAAAAGTAAGAGGAGCATTCTGGGCCGAAGTAGAGGTTTTCCTTAAGTGGACAATGCCTTGTTGGTCCACACTCAATTCTTTTACAAAAAGGTTGGCGGCTCCAATAGTAGATGCATATTTGCTCCTAAATCCATAGATGCTCCATATTTTGCTAAGCTATCAGCAACGCTATTCTGCTCCCTGTATGTATGCATGATGTGCGGGCTACCCAGCTGACGTAGCAAGTATCTGCATTCAGTAGTGAAAAGTGGTGCATGTTATCGTTTTTTAACATAAAAATTACCTCAGTAGAGTCGACATCGATTTCGAGTGGTAATAGTTTATGTTTCCATGCAATGTGTAAGCCTTGGAGTAATGCGCAGAGTTCCATTGTAGTAGGGTTTCCTGTGGGTCTGCTTCCAGTGAACCCTAGAATCCAGTTGCCTGTGGAGTTTCTGAACACCCCTCCTATCCCCATATCCAGGAGGTGCTGCATTTGAGGAGCCGTCTGTATTAAGTTTAATTGTGTCGGCAGTAGGTGGTTCCATTTGATGTACAGATTCCTCATTTGAGTACGTGGAGCTTTTTGTTGGATTAGATAGTAATATTCATTGGCAGGAGATAATATTTGTTGAAACGAGTGTTGTATGTCAATGTGTTGGAAAATTTTCCTGTTGCGGCAGTTCCAGATATGCCAGAGTGTAAAAGGAATGAGTATTTGGGCTGGGTTGTGTGTTGGTACTTGTGTAATAGAATTAATGAGTGTGTGAATGTCATGGATTGGTAAGACATCGTTATTTCCAAATGTGTTGAAATCATTCATGATTCCCAGAGGGTACCATATGGATATGGCGTGTGGGCGGTTGAATAATATATGGGCAATGGTTTCGGTGTGTTGTTGGCAAATAGGACATATTGGTGTTGAGTCTATATAGATAAACAATTGTTGAGACACCATTGTGCCCAATTAACCATAAGAAATATTTAATTTTTGATGGTAATGTTAAAGCGCATATCCATTTAAAGTTGATATTTTCTTGATTTGTTTGTAAACTATGATACAGGGATTTAACAACAAACTTTCCATTAGGAGTTAGCTCCCAGATAATTTTATCATAGGTTTGTGGATTGTGGAGCGGTTGTACATAAATGTTACGCAATTTAATACCATTCTATTTCTTAATAATATTATCAATATTTTTTCTTACAAATATTGTAAATATTTTTTCAAAAGGTAACTCGTTCTTGAGGAAAAAAAATTCGAGAAAATTCTCAATTGTACCAACCAATTACTAGAATAAAGAAAGCATTTCCATGTAAAATGGTCCTTAATGTCATATTCTCTTGTGAAGTAAGCATCATCGTCTGTTTAAGTTAGGTATGCTTATAATTGATAAGCAAAAATACAAATAAGACAAATTGAAAAGAAGAAAAAAATTTGCGGGGCGGGGAGGGACGGGCGGATGAGTGTGTGGTGCGGGGCGGGTGGATGCGGGTTAAAAGAGCTATGCGGGGCGGGGCAGGTTGAGATTTTGCGAGTTAAGACAGAACAAGCCCCGCACTCGCACCGCCGCACACCGCTTGTCATAGCTAATGTTGGGTATTTGGGGAGGGAGGGGGCAAGAAAACATGGGGACTTGGGAAAAGGGGGTGAGGAGAGTAGAATGAAAAAATCTTTTTTTACTCTCTAACCAAACACTAGAAAATATTTTCCGGAAAAAGTTTTCCACTCACCAACCAAACAAGGAAAAATAAGTGACAAAATCACTCTTTTTTCCATAAAAATATTTTCTAGGAAAATAACGAAACACACCCTAAGTCAAATCTAATTTCCAGGGAAAGACTGTAGTACTAAGAAGTTGTAACTACGGTAATACCAAAAGGAGATACAAGTGGTGATAGGTGTGGCGCATAATTTAATTTCAGCTACCGAGGGGAAGAAATAATGATTACTCTACCTTCCGTTTCCCCTTTCTACTTTAGTTCCTCATTAATTTTTGTAACTTCATTCTTTAGTTAATGCTTGTAGTATCAAAAATTAGTTTTGCAGTGAGAAGAAACAAAGAATCAAAGATGGATCAACTAGCAAATTAAAAGAAAATAAACATAAATATAAACATTTCAATTTCTGAATATGATGTTACAAGGTTCTTTATTTTTCTCCATTCGTGGACGTGGGAAGAGATGACAAGAGTAGTATTAACGGTTTGGTACCAAACCTTATTTTACGATGTAGGATAGATGTTTCTTTTTGGGTTTACTTATCTGGTATCCGAGACACACGGACTCAACTAATTCAAATTTATAAAATAGTGAAGAGCTCTCTATCAAGGTACATTCTTTATTCTTAAAGATCAAAGACATCCGATCAAAGATGGAGGGATCTCAACCACTCACCGCGCTCCTTTGTGGTAAGATAGGTGCTGTATTAATTAGATCCTACCTACTCAATCGTCTACTTTACCAAATATATGGTGGTTATATTAGTTGAGATGGAGTTATAAATAGTCCATTTGTATGAGATCTTCTTTTTCTTTTAAAGGAAGAGGCAACTTAAAGTTAATCTTTCCACCACATGAAAAAGAGAAAGAAAAAGGATAAAGGAAAGTAATGTTATAATGCTTCTTTAACAGAAAAGAGCAAAACGAAGAATCACAAGTCCCAATTGTATACGGTCAAAATCAGGTATGCCTGATTAGGTGGGCTCAAGGAATCGCTTCAAGAATATGTCCAAAATAGACCGGGCTTGAGCCCGATGGCGGAGTCCGAGGCTTGTAGATCGAAGCGCTCGGTGAATATCGAAGCCGAATATGAATAGTCTCGAGATAATACCGTTGTGATTTTGTAACAGAAAAAGCAAGATTCCCACAATGTCCCTAAGATCAAAACGTAAATTCCAGAACGAATTTATACTAGGTGGTTAGACAGCTGTTCCAATAAGATTCCCTACTAAAAGTGAAAATGTACCTTGTTAAGGACTCTCCTATTATATAAAAGGGAGCCCATTCATTTGTAAAATCATCAATTATTGGAAAAGGAATATACATTCTTCACTTTCTTGCTTATTGCTCATCAGAATTGTCTTTTAACTTTATTGTTCGTACTGACCTACCTCGAGGCTATCTTAGCTCGAGGTCGAGACTGGCTTGCACACTGGTTTGATTCAACTTATTCTTTGATTTATTCGTTTGATTCCTTGATTATCAGTTGTTATTGGACTAAATCACATATCTTTAAGACCTCAACACAAATTTAATTGTTACTCAGATTTCAGGGTAAACAGTTTGGCGCCCACCGTGAGGCTAAGGATAATAGTGATTGTTTCAGTACTGATTCTGATAACACACATTATTTTCACATTTGTTCTTGTCAAAGATTTTTTGTTTTCAGGCTAAAACATGTTGAACTCGCAAAACGCACCCGCATACAATGATGACGGTCTTGGATTTCACGTGGAAAATGATAACATAATTGCTCTAGGAGTCGGGGTACCACCGATTAACCCTGGGGAAGTGCCTGCTGCCGACCCAGTTGACGTCAGTTCACACATTGCTTTGAACGCGGATTTGGGTGTGGACCCCGGAGGGAGCGTGCGCAGGGAAGGCCGAACTGGTGGCCAAGGAACTCAGGGCATAGGAGATGGGGGAGTTAGTCTCTAGGTAATATTCGAGATGTTACAGGTTCAACAGGCTGCTAATGCTCAGCTTCAGAGTCAACACAGGACTCTGAGTGTCATCGAGCCGGAAATCACTCGCCGTACCGAGCCAGTGCCGGAAAGGATGAATGGTAGCGGACTGGGGGTTGATCCCACGATTATGAAAATGCTCGAGGATCTCACCAAAAGAATTGAGTCAGGAGAAAAGAATATCGAAGATAATGACAAAAAATGGAAACATAAAACTCCCGAGTTGATCAGATACCAGGGGCACCCCCGATCTTAAAAGGTTTGGATTCAAAAAAGTTCGTGCAGAAGCCTTTTCCTCAGAGTGCGGCTCCGAAGCGCATCCCAAAGAAGTTCCGTATGCCGGATATATCGAAATACAATGGGACCACCAATCCTAACGAACATATCACGAGATAAAGGGAAATGACTTAGAAGATGATGGGATCGAGTCCGTTTTGTTGAAAAAATTTGGGGACACCCTATCAAAGGGAGCAATGATTTGGTATCACAACTTACCACCGAATTCCATCGATTCAAATGCCATGTTAGCAGATTCTTTTGTGAAGGCGCACGCCGGGGCCATAAAGGTCGCAACAAGAAAATCAGATGTTTTCAAGATAAGACAAAGGGATAACGAAATGCTGAGGGAGTTCGTGTCCCGGTTTCAAATGGAACGTATGGAGTTACCAGCGGTCTCAGATGATTGGGCCATTCAAGCTTTTACCCAGGGGTTGAACAAGCGGAGTTCGATAGCATCACGACAGTTGAAGCACAATCTGATCGAGTATCCAGCTGTAACTTGGCAGATGTGCACAATCGATATCAATCAAAGATCAGGGTTGAGGACGACCAGTTAGGAGCCCCTTCGGGTTCAGTTCATCCAAACAGGTTAGCAGTTAAAGCACTGAGGGATACTGACAGGTGTCGCGCCCCCTTTTTCTCGCGAAATCGGGCTTCAACATTTTGACAACTCCTTTTGAGAGGGTAAGGAAAAGGAATTGGTTAGAGTCGCCACCTAACGGATTAAGGTGCGTTAGGGCACCTAGAGTAGATAACTCATATCGTACCAGTTTGCATCACCAGAGATCGGGTAAGGGCTCGAAATCACCTTGAGGGGAAGGTGTTAGGCACCCCTCGAGGTCCACAACGGTGGATCCCGGCTGAACTTAATTTATGAATTAGTCTAATAAAGAAGCTAGAGAATTACTTAATTGGGGGTCCTAAATTTTTTAGCTTAAAGGATCACCCCGTGCAACATAAATAATACTTCGTAACCCCCTCGAGACGGGGTGTTACTCGTATTATTCAGCGGGCACAGACTATCATCTCCTGCTACCCAATTACTATCTTTAAGTTGTTACTTAAAGTGCTCTAGTTGATTCTAGTGCGTGCACTATCCGTCCCTTACCTATGGTCCTAGAGGCATAGGACTTCTATTTGGGGTGGTTCTAGACTAAGCCTGGGTTGCTCAAAATTGTAAAATACTAGGCGCCAAAAAAAACAGTTAGGACCTTTCATATAAAAATAGATATGGGCTCATATTGACCTCCACACATAAACAACAAATGCACGCAACTGATTAGCAGGTTTTATTGATCGCTGAATCCTATAGACATGATATCTATGTGAAAAGACAAGCGAACAGTGATATACAGAATCATCTTCATTAATGCGAGTGTTAAGGCCTATTATTTTGCCTGCTAATTTTATTTAGGACGACATCTGGGCGTTTCATGCAGTGACGAATAACAGTAAATCACAATTACAAATCCAGAAATGTGATTTTAGTCCTATAGGCATATTGTCTAAGTGATTGGCAGTGGTGATTATATTCAGAACCAATTAGTAGAATCTTATAGATATCTAATGTCGAACTGGTTTTAACCCTATAGGCATGATTTCTAGATGCACACTGATTCTAGATTCATAGACATGTTTCACAGCCTTGTATTTCCCTTTAATCCTATAGGCATGCTTTCTAATTACTGAACCGACTTAAATCCTATAGGCATGATCTCTAGGTTTGAAACTGATTTTAGTCCTATAGGCATGATATCTATCAAGCAGCACAAGGGTAGAAATTGTACACATTCCCAGCAAACAATTGAACCAAACATTGGGGTCCTATAGGCATGATTTCTAACACATATTGATGCGTCCTATAGGCAGGATTTCTAATGTACACACCATATAAAACTCATACGGGTTTAAGCAGAATTGACATCACCAATGAAAGTCCTATAGGTAGAGTTTCTAAAACACATTGTAGAACTTAACAATTTTGACAAATGAGCAGAATTAATAGCATAGATGAATCCCTATAGGCAGGATTTCTACCCAGTTTAACAAAAGGAAATAATAAATCCCACCGATTTTACTAAATACCCCAGAATCTGTTTATTACAAAGTTATTACAGACCAGATAATGAATGAATTACAGAACAGTAATAAGAATACACTATAGGGAGCCTTCATTAGGCCCAAATAAACATGGGAACCAGGCCTTCAAAACAATCAACTTCGAAGCTTATTTCACAGGTACACCATAACCATATACGAGTGATTCACCCATAGCACATATAGGACCAGGTTTCTAGTGTGTCAAAGTTCCCAAGGGCCTCAGGGACCCAGGGCAATGCTCACGCTAGAACCACATACTCAGAAATGATTCAAAAGAGATTAGGAACCAGTTCCCAGTGTGTCAGAGTTCACGAGAGTCTCACATAGACCCTAAGCAGTGCTCACATTGGGGTGGTTGAGGATAGAACCTAAAGGACTAAGATTGGGAGTTTTAAAAAGAGTAACAACATATAAAAAGAGGTAGGGATAGATTTAAAACAGTTTGGATTTCTCAGAAGGAGACTACCATAGCAAAATTTTAGGACACAAAACATGTAGGAATAATGGCATTAAGAAAACAAACAAGAGTGGCAAAGTACACAGTTTCAAACAGGTTAAGTCAGAAAAGACCTGATTACACTAAGTGTGTATGCTAACATTTAGGACAACCTTGTTTAATCACAGAAACATTTAGGCAGAGTGCTAAGGCAAACAGTCAGATTATCACATGAACCCAGAGGGATACAAGACCTCTTAGTAGGGCACATGAATTAGGTAACAATACAAGTCTGCAAAGTTAGGATTAATGAACTAATTTCATGCTAGTAGTACCCTAAGGATACTAAGTTCAGAACAAGTTCTGGACTAGCAAACAGTATGCATGAGACAAGTTCAAACAATAAGTTATCCTTTAAGAGGATTCATATTATTCAAAGATAACCAATCTCAGAACTAACAGTATCAACTATAGGAAAGAGAATCATATAGACAGGCAGAATCATGCTCAGAATGCACTTTAAACATGTTGGATTGTACACATAGTTCAAGGATATATAGCGATGAAATGACAAAGAATAGTCTCACCAGTTAAGCAAGCAAACCAGAGTAATACCACAGAGTCGAGAGTCCAGAATATTTGGCCTTGGCTTTCAGCCGGCCAAGACCAGTAGTAAACAAGAGAGAGCAGAAAGATTATAGAACTAAGCCCTAGATTTCTTAATGAGAATATTGAGAGTTCGAGTCTGTCTAAAGGGGAAAGGGGAGACAGTTTAAATAGAACTGGACTAGGCACATAAATATGGCAATAATCAATCAAGGAAACACTTAACAGTCAATTAAGGGAAGAAAACTCAGAACTTTATTTAAGGTAAACCATAAGTAACAAGTGCATAGATGTGTAAAACATAGAGTCGGAGACTTTAACACGATAATGAAGGACTTAAACGGATTTGAGGAATCAAATACTCCTAAGTTTAGGGTAAGTGAAAGTGGTCCACATTTAACGACAATAATCTCAAAACATATAGACAAAAATCACTGAAGGAAATAGGGAAAGAAAGTATCGAAAACCCTAATTTTAGGGTGAGTAAAATTAGTCAGAAATTAATGGCAAGGGTGATAATAAAGATGCATAGAGACATATAGACGGAATAATTAAAGATTAAACCATATTTGGTTCGATTACAAAGAATCAAAAACCCTAATTTTAGGGTAAGTAAAAATTAGTTAGAAATATCTATGAAAAATCATAATAGAGATGCACATAGATAGATACACGGAAACATTACAGAGAAATATTTAACAAAAATAGGAAAACTATAACAGATCTTGAAAGATCTGAACCCTAGCTTTTAGGGAAAATGAAGAATCGAGAAAATCTTAGAGATTTATGCCATAAAGAGACGAAGAACGAACATAGATGGAAAGCAGCAAAGATTTGAACCAGATTTGGTTCACAATAGGAGAAATCTGCTTGTCATGTTAGGCAAGCAATTATGTAACACCATAAATGGGTAGCCAGTAGCGAGATAGGATGAGTAAGGTAAGAAGATCGTTGATGGATTCCATATTTGGGTTGGAATCAAAGGGGAGATGGGGTGACGGCGCTAGGGTTTGCAGAGGAAAGGAGAAGATTCGAGAGAGTATAGAGGCGGCTGGCTGACCAAAATGGTCTCTAGGGTTAGGGGCAGGGATATAAGGAGAAGTGGAGGGAATATTGTGAGCCGTTGATCATTTTTTATCAACGGCTGAGATTAGGTTGGGTTCTGGACTATGTTAGGAATTAAGGGGGGTTTGGATTGGGCTTAAAGATTGGGCCAAGAGTCTGGGTTGGTAATAGGCTAGGTAATTTGGGCTGGTTTGGGTAGTTTTAGGTCCGAAATTAAATAAAAATGGGGCCAGATTTTAAATACCCAATTTTAACAAATAAATAATTTATAATAAATAATAAATGAATACCAAAAATATCCTTTGTGCACTAATATGACTTAAAATAGCTATTTAACATTTTAAAAATACGAAAGATCATTTTCTGCATAAATAATATAATTATACATTGATATGGGCTATTATTGCAAAGATATACAATTTTAGCCTAAAGATACAAATATAATTATAGTAAATGCGTCAAAAATATTTAAGGTTTTATATGGATATAAATGATGAGGTAAAATGATAAATCATCGTAAAAATTATTTGTGATGTAATTAATGATTATTTATACAATAAAAATATGGGAATAAATTGATTAAAAATCTTTAAAAATTATGGAAAAATGCTCGATGATGTTCATGCGCTATTTTGAAAGTATATATGCATATTTGAAATATATGAAGGAAAAATTAGGTATCAACAACAGGGAACCATGGTCGAATAGGGTACGATATCAACCATATACCGCATATCGAATGGCTCGGAACGCAATACATCCCGGAATGTTCGGAGAAACGACCGAGGGAGAAATTCTCGGGGACTTATGAGTAAAAGTGGTTTTGATAAGCAAGCTGATCCCGTGGAGGCACCTCGGTTGTCGGAGTATAACTTTAGCATCGATGCATCAGGCATTGTATCGGCAATCGGAAGAATCAAGGACTAGATAACCCAGACCCATACAAACCGATCCTTCCCAAGAAACCCAAATCTGATGTGCAAGTATCATGGCACGCATGGTCACAAGACCGAGGATTGCAGGTAAGTAAGGGAAGAGGTGGCCCGTCTATCAACGAGGGCCATCTTAGAGAGTTCCTTAGTGATCGAGCTAAGAATCATTTCAGAGACAGAGACGCCAACATGAAAAATGAACAGGAAGAACCACAGCTTGTCATTCATATGATCGTAGGAGGGGTCGATATTCCACAACGGCCCGTGTTCAAGGGATCGATTACCAGGGAGAAACGGACCCAGGATTATGTACCCGAGGGTTCCTTGTCATTCAAAGAAGAAGAAGCAGAAGGCATTTCTCGACCACACAATGACGCTCTGGTAATTTCTATCCCTTTAAATAAAGTTCAAGTTAAGCGTGTTTTAGTGGATCCAGGTAGCTCGGCAAACATCATCCGATCGAGGGTCGTGGAGCAGCTCGGCGTACAAGATCAAATTGTGCCTGCAACTCGGGTCTTAAACGGATTCAACATGGCTAGTGAAACAACTAAAGGGGAGATTATTCTACCAGTGGACGTGGATGGAACCATTCAAGATACCAAATTCCACGTGATCGAGGGCAACATGAGATACGATGCCCTGCTCGGGACTCCCCGAATTCACAACATGAGGGCGGTTCCTTCAACTCTCCACCAAAAGATGAAATTCCCGACATTAGACGATGTGAAAATAGTATACGGGGAGCAACATGCGGCGAAGGAAATATTTGTAGTTGACGAAGTAATACCAGTATCGATTTTATCAACTCCGAAGAGGTCGAGCATCAAAGGCAAATAGGAAGCCAAATAGCAATCACAGCCACCACCCTCGACCGAATCGGGAGAGCGGGAGAAACAAGAAGAAGAGGAGGATTTTCTAACCCCTCAAACCTTTATTGTTCTCGAAGACTCCGATGCTACCAAATCAACTGTCGAGGAGCTGGAACAGGTTATACTGATCGAGCATCTTCTCGAGCAAAAGGTATACCTGGGAACGGGGTTAACCCCCAAACTCAGGAAAAAGCTTATTCAATTTCTTATCGATAACATAGATTGTTTTGCTTCGTCCCATTTAGACATACAGGGATCCCACCGGAAATAACAACACATCGGCTAAGCCTCCACCCCAGGTTCAAACCGGTGAAACAAAAGAGAAGGCCCCAATCCGAGGTAAAACATGCGTTCATAAAGGACGAGGTAACTAAACTTCTCAAAATAGGGTCCATTAGGGAGGTAAAATACCCCGAATGGTTAGCCAATGTAGTCGTAGTCCCTAAAAAAGGGAACAAACTTAGAATGTGCATGGATTACAAGGATTTGAACAAGGCATGTCCTAAAGACTCTTTTCCACTGCCTAACAGCGATCGCATGATCGGTGCCACGGCCGGCCACGAGATCCTTACCTTTCTCGATGCCTTCCAGGTACAATCAAATTTAGAGGAACCTGGAGGACCAGGAAAAGACCTCATTTATCACCAAGTATGGAACATACTGTTACAATGTAATGTCATTCGGGCTAAAAAATACAGGGGCTACTTACCAACGCCTAGTAAATAAGATGCTCGAAGAACAAATAGGTAAGTCAATGGAAGTTTACATTGATGACATTCTAGTTAAGTCCCTGTGCGCAGAGGACCATTTGACTCATTTTCAGGCAACGTTCGAGATTTTAAGGAAATACAACATGAAACTCAACCCCGAGAAATGTGCTTTCAGAGTAGGCTCGGGAAAGTTCCTAGGCTTCATGGTGTCAAACAGCGGGATCGAGATCAACCCCAAAAAAATCAAGGCCATCGAAGACATCACCATCGTGGACAGTGTAAAAGCCGCAAAGGCTAACCGGACGGATAGCTACCTTGGGCCGATTCATTTCGAGGTCGTTAGATAGAAGCCACTGGTTCTTGTCCTTACTCAAAAAGAAAAATTATTTTGCATGGACCTTGGAATGTCAGCAAGCATTGGAGGAATTGAAGCGATACTTATCGAGCCTGCCTCTTCTCCACACTCCGAAGGCAAATGAGAAGCTGTATTTATACTTGGCAGTGTCCGAAGTAGCGGTAAGCGGTGTACTAGTTCGAGAAGAGCAAGGTACGCAGTTCCCTGTTTATTACGTAAGTCAGACCTTAGGGGATGCTGAAACTAGATATCCACACTTAGAGAAATTGGCACTTGCATCAATAAGTGCGTCTAGAAAATTAAAGCCATATTTCTAATGTCACCCCATATGTATGTTAACCACTTATCCACTCCGAAATGTTTTGCACAAGCCCGAGTTGTCTGGCCGATTGGCCAAATGGTCCGTCGAACTTGGCTGGTACGATATCGAATATCAACCCCGAACGGCTATCAAGTCTCAAATTTTAGCAGACTTCGTGGCTGATTTTACGCCAACTCTCGTACGCAAAGTGGAAAAGGAACTTCTACTGAAATCGGGTACATCATCGGTGGTATGGACCCTCTTCACGAACGGTGCCTCGAATGTGAAAGGGTCTGGGCTTGGCATTGTTTTGAAGCCACCCACAGGTAGCATAATCAGACAATCTATCAAAACTTCTAGGTTGACTAACACTGAGGCCGAGTACGAGGCCATGATTGCAGGTCTCGAGCTAGCTAAAAGCTTGGGGGCCGAAGTCATCAAAGCTAAGTGTGACTCTTTATTGGTGGTGAACCAAGTAAACAAGAGCTTCGAAGTTCCAGAGGACAGAATGCAAAGGTATTTGAACAAGCTACGGGTAACATTGCACCGCTTCAAGGAGTGGACTCTAGACCATGTGCCTCGAGAACAAAACAGTAAGGTCAATGCACTTGAAAATTTGGGGTCATCAGTCGAAGAAGACGATATTATACCGGGGACTGTCGTCCAGCTATTGAGATCTGTGGCCGAGGAGGGTCACGCCGAGATAAACTCTACAAACTTGACCTGGGATTGGAGGAATAAATATATTGAATATCTAAAGAACGGAAAGCTCGCAACGGACCTTAAAGAGTCAAGAGCCCTATGAGCCAAAGCCGCCCGATTCACACTAGATGAAGATGGAACGTTGTACAGGAGGACTTTCAATGGACCATTGGCGGTATGCTTAGGGTCGGGGGACACCGATTATATTTTGCGAGAAGTCTACGAAGGCACTTGTGGGAACCACTCCAGCGCTGATTCTTTGATTCACAAAGTCATTAGAGCAGGGTTTGACTGGGATAGCATGGGAAAAGACACTAAGGAGTTTGTTTGAAAATGTGATAAATGTCAAAGGTTTGCACCGATGATCCATCAACCCGGGGAACAACTTCATTCAGTCATATCCCCATGGCCATTCATGAAATGGGGGATGGATATCGTCGCCTCTCTGCCAACGGCCCCAAGTAAAGCTAAATTCATTTTGTTTATGACTGACTACTTTTCTAAATGGGTGGAAGCACAGGCCTTCGAGAAGGTCAGGAAAAATGAAGTTATAGACTTCATATAGGATCACATCATGTGTCGATTCGAGATACCTGCTGAAATCGTATGCGACAACGGAAAGCAATTCATCGGCAGCAAGGTATCGAAGTTTCTCGAGAAACACAAGATAAAAAGGATCTTATAGACGCCGTATCAGCCGAGGGGAAACGGATAGGCCGAATCTACAAAGAAGACTATTATCCAAAACTTAAAGAAAAGGTTGAGCGATGCTAAGGGGAATGGAGAGAAGTTCTACCCGAAGTCCTTTGGGCCTACCGAACGACATCAAAATCCATCACGGGGGAAACCCTTTTCTCCTTAGTATATGGCTCCGAGGCCTTAATCCCAGTCGATATCGGTGAACCTAGCGCCCGATTTTGGCATGCAATAGAGGAATCAAATCACGAGGATTTGAATACTAGCCTCGAGCTATTGGATGAAAAATGAGAAGTTGCGCTTGTGCGGATGGCTGCACAGAAGCAAAAAATCGAGAGATATTACAATAGAAGGGCCAACCTTCGCTACTTCGGAAGCGGGGACTTAGTTCTAAGGAAAGTCACCCTAAACATTCGAGACCCAAATGAAGGGAAACGATATTATTGCTAAGGTATGAATCTTTCCCTTTTCCATTTATATTTGATGCTAACTTATTGCAGGTGTTCGATCGAGGCATCGAGGGATCTAAAGTTTTAAAGCGTGCGTCACACTCTTTTTCCCTTTGTACGATTATTATCCCAAATGGGTTTTTCCGACGAGGTTTTTAACGAGGCAACAACTATGTGCTACCTAAGGAGAATTCAACAGTATCCAAGGCTTCTCTTCAATCAACCCGAATACTGGGGGGCATCACTCTCGGAGGTTATATTTTCGAGAAAAATACTTCACACCAAAGAGGGTCTCGATAGGAAAACTTTGTAATGGGCCAAACGGTCGAATGAACCGTGTCCATATAGAATAGTCGAGTCCCAATGACAAAACATGTACGCATGTATGAATTATTAAAAGAAGCATTCTTTCTATATCAATACACTTTGTGTCTTAAAGAAATTTGCTATTATGCAAGCTTCACACTTGTGGTTCTCTAAGAAACGGCTCAAGGGCCAAAACGCAAATACGCCCCGAATACTCGGGGACTATCATCGACAGTCAATACATTCGAGTTATCTCAAGTCGGATTTATAAGACCTCAAAGAGGCACCCCTCGACGTAAAGGCCAAGACCATCATACTCGGGGACTTACATTTCGAACAAGTTCGGAATGTTATCGGGAAACAAGTCCAAGAGGCATACCCGAAGGCGACGGCCATACTAAAGGCTACAGCCGAAAAAAAGGCTACGGTCGAAATAACGCGATTCGAAGACGTCCGAGTCCCGCACTAAAAATAGGCCTTCGAATTCTCTGAAAACCGGTTAATAAAGGCTACCCTCGACAAAATAATCAAAAGGACTTCGATAAAATAAGCCCTCGAAAAACCTTAAGAGGTATCGAATTATTCAGAAACAAACTTGTGCTAAGGCACAAAAAACAAAAGGGTTCCGATCGACACAAAACCCTCAAAAAACCCAACGGGTAAAAAATGCATGCCAAGGCATAAAGAAATTTTTACTAAGTCTTTAAGCCAAAAAGGGGAAATAATAGCCATCTCCTAGAGGCCATAACGGCCCGATCTAAAAGAGCCTAAGGGCCAATACACTTACGGTTCGAGATGTTGTTCTCACCCGATCCAAACCCATGGGTTCGATTATCCCGAGCCCAAATAAATAATAACTTGGTTATGGCTCGGGGACTCAACATTAGCCGGCACAAGCCCTTAAGGGTATATGCTCCAAAAGTTCGAACCTTATTTGAACTCGACCACGACAACTTCAAGGAAGCCATCCGAAACAGAATCTCAAACACAGCATTCAAAGAATGAAATTATTGCAAGAATTTTGTAAGGAAAGAAACATTAAGAAGACATTAATGGAAATTCTTTCTTTTATATACTTGAAAAAGCTATGTACAAGAGACCGACAAAAGGTCTTACAAAAAGAAAAATACAAAAAGAGAAAGAAAATTCCTAACTATGCCCGGGGCTAGTTTCTCCCTCGGGAGCATCTTCCTCTTCGGGCCCCTCTTCATTGTCGGACCCACCTTGGCTGCCTTCATCATCTTCGTCGGAGGAGGAGGAGACGAGAAATCTGACATCAGATTCGAGTGCCTTCGCTTGAGCTATCTCTTCAGTGAGGTCGAAACCTCGAGCATGGATTTCTTCGAGGTCTCCCTTCGGGATTGGCACCTGGCTAAATCATTACTCCATTTTTCCCGGTCGGAAGCTTCCCTTAGCTCTCTTGAGCAGCCTCAGCATCCCTTAAGTACACGGCAACGGTTTTATCAGTCGTGGCCTTCGTCTTCTCGACCTCAGCCCTGACCTCAGCAACCTCAGCCCCGTCTTTGGCAAGTTTGACCTCGAGTTCGCTGATCCTTTTGGCCTGGGACAAGTTTTTCTCTTTAGCACCCGGAGCTGGGTCTCAGCCGATGCCATCTTCGCTAGAGCGGCCTCCTTCTCCGCAGCAAGGCGGTCCATATTTTCCTTCCACCGGTTACAGTCGACCTTTACCTGATCGACCTCCCCTCGAAGCTGCCCGATCATATCCACTTTTTGCTGTAGCTGAGACACTAAAGTGTTAGCCTCCATAGTTAGGTCGAGTAGATCATACTCTTTCAAAATGACAGTTACCTGCTTGTCTAGCTCGGCTTCATTTTTACGAGCCTTGACCAAGTCTTCCCTAAGGTCCTTGAGTTCCTCTTCCATCTGACTGCAAAGGAGGTTCAGGGCCTTCCCTTCAATCGAGAACTTTTAGATATCGGCCTCGCATTGACTTAGATCGAGCCTTGATCTTGGCAAGAGCCTACACAGAAAAAAGAATATCAGTTAGGGTAAAGAGAAGAAGAAGAAAAAGAAAATTGCAACAATTAGGAGTTGATACTTACTCGAGTGAAAAGGCGTTGAGCCTCTTCGAAGAGGGTAGATGCGTCGTTGAGTTCGGTGGCATCATCGACCCCGGTAAAGCAATCCCGGAAAGGATCTTCTTCACCGGGGACTCTGCCTAGGTCAGGCATCTGCAAGTCCCAAGCCTCTTTTATGGCCTCCTCGGAGTTAGACGGCAGAGAGGGAGAATGACCTAATGTCATGGCCCCAAGCAAATCGCTCGGGGCATTCTGTTCAGTGCTAGGGATTTTTGAACCTGCCCCTTTAGGTGTGCTTGTTGATGGCCGAGGAACAATCTCAACCTCGGGAGATTTTGGGGCTTTACCCGCATCTTTCTTCGGAGCCTCCTCACCACGAGGTAGGGTCTCCGGTTCGAAGGACTTGGCAGCTTCGACCGGCTTCCTATCTTGGGTCACCAGCGCCGAGCCCTCACCCTCGTCTTCTTCCTCATCGTGAAACTGGTGGACTGGGTCTATGTCCACGTGAATGACATTCGTCCTACGTTTCCGAGTAGGAGCTCTTTTATCTTGGGGGTCTTCGGGCTTCGAAACCCTTTTCCTCTTATTATCTTTCCCCAATTTTGGAATCGGGGACTCGATCTCTTCCCAAGGAGGGGCCGGCCTCATTTTGGAAAAATCTCCAATGCCTGCATAAATGAAAATTAGGAATGGGAAAAGAAATGTCTCCGATAAAGAAGAAAGCGTCAAAAACTTACAAGAAGAACTTACCGTGGTGTTTGGCTTCCCAACTGCCCCTCGCCAAATCACGCCAACGGCGTTCGTCATACGAGGAGGCCGCAGCTAGTTTTCGGACCAGTCTTCAAGGTCGAGGATGGCATGGGGCATCCAAGCGACCGCTACAAAAAAAGATGAAGGCATCATGCAATGCATAAATGGAATACAGAAAATTACTGGGGAAACAACTTCACTTACGGTCGGGGTTCCACTCCTCTGGGAACGACATTTTCTTCTCAGGGATGATATCGCAGGTCCTCACTCAAATGAACCGGCTCATCCAGCCCCGATCTTTATCCTCGTCGTTACTAGCAAACAAGGACTTGGTCGACCGGCGTTGGAGCTTAATCAACCCTGGGAAAAGCTGAGGCCGGTACAATCGGATAAGATGACTGAGGGTGAACTCGATCCCCTCGGCCTTGCTGGAGAAATAGCGAAGCATGATCTCTATGCTCCAGAAAGAGGGGTGGATCTGACCGAGGGTGACTTGATATCTTTTGAAGTGGATCACGATTGGATCGAGGGGGCCCGGTGTGAAGGGGTAAGTGTAAACACTTAGGAACCCCTCCACATGAGTGTTGATTCTCTCCTCAGGGGTGGGGATCTGTACCACGACCTCATTCCCCCAGCCACAATCCTTTTCCATGGCCTCGAGGTGTTTCTCCTTTATCGAACAGATATACCTCGATTCATGCTCGCATCGGCCAGGAACCGCGGGGTGATTTTAAACTTTGAAGTCTTTCTTTATAACGCGGGCGCCGGGAACGATCTTGTGAAGGGCCGACGCTTTGTCGCCGGCCGGACGGGAAGAAGAGGAGGAAGTTTTCTCTTTTTGGGGAACAGTTTTGGAAGTTTTCGCCATTGATTTAGGTTGAAGGAAGCGGAAAGAGATGGAGTTTGATATTTTTTGACACTAAAGGGGCGGAGTAGCAAGTAACAAAGGAGAGAGATAAAGAGAAGGATAGATTAGAGAAATTGCAAGATGGAAGAAAAGTCCTTAATTCAAATAAGGAGCCCTGTATTTATAGGTAAGCGATGATGGTTCGGCAGCGCTAGTGGCCGACCACTACTGGCACGCATTTAATGTTTTAGGGAAGCGAAACGACGGGACGTTTCGATCACCTCAAGTGCTTATGTCATGGGGATGACGTCATCATCAGGGGCTCCAGATAACCGAGGCTCAAACCGTTTCTTATCATCTTATTCTAAGAAATGCGGGGACTATCCGTATACGGTCAAAATCAGGTATGCCCAATTATGTGGGCTCGAGAATCACTTCAAGAATAAGTCTTAAATAGACTGGGCTCGAGCCCGATAGCGGAGTCCGAGGCTTGAAGATCGAAGTGTTCAGTGAATATCGAGGCCGAATATGACCAGCCTCGAGATAATACCGTCGTGATTTTATAACAGAAAAAGCAAGATTCCGGCAACGCCCCTAAGATCAAGGCGTAAATTCCGGAACGGATTTGAACTAGGCGGTTAGACACCTGTCCCAATAAGATTCCCTACTAAAAGTGGAAATGTACCTTGTTAAGGACTCCCCTATTATATAAAAGGGAGCCCATTCATTTGTAAAATCATCAGTCATTGGAAAAGGAATATACATTCTTCACTTTCTTGCTTATTGCTCGTCAGAATTGTCTTTTAGCTTTATTGTTCGTACTGACCTACCTCGAGACCATCTTAGCTCGAGGCCGAGACTGGCTTGTACACTGGTTTGATTCAATTTATTTCTTTGATTTATCAGTTGGTATTGGACTAAATCACATATCTTTAAGACCTCAATACAAATTTAATTGTTACTCAGATTTCAGGGTAAACACCAACTATGTCCTACTATTCTCGATCTATATCAAGACTGTGACGACTTGCTATCTATTTGTAAATTGTAATTAATTATTGCATTGCGTAGAGACGTAGTCTATGTTGATGTAGCGACTGCTTCCATTTTCGACACCCCGTCATCCGAATAGAGTACTACTTAAATAATGTGGCATGAACCTTTTCTGCACGTACTCTCCGGAGGTCAAGCAGTTGCACATTCTGTAATTTTGCACTTTCGTGCATGTGCATATCACCATGCCATGGTTTATACGCCAGATTGCACAATATTTGAACGACTTTTAAATGACAAATTTTAATGATAGGTCATTCAGCTTTATTTTTGTAACACAAAAGTTTTTATTTTTTTATTTTTAATCTTATAAAAGTCATTTTATTCTGAGTTTGTAACACATAAATAATTTTGTATGCAGTAAAATCGGAGGGTCCAAATTTTCCATCATTGCGACGGCTCGTAAGCACATTTCACAGGTTCGAGATTATGGTCGGAGGTTCACCCTCGAGGGCTATCAACGCTCGACCTCGGGGCGCTACGGACCAACGGCTGTAATAAAAAAGTGGGGAGTTCCCAAGGCGTATAACTAGAGCTGACAAAGCCTAGTGAGCTAAGTTCAGACCCGAATCATGGCGTCAACTAGTTGTCCCATCTCCATGTCTTTGTAATAAATGAATTTTTACTATGTTGGGGTTCCCCATCATATATAAGGGGGATCCTTGTCACTTTGTAAGGGCGGTGGAAAAATATTATGAAATACATGAACATTCTCTCTAACATAGTCTCTTGAGTTCACTACTTCATTTATTGCTTACATTCATTGTGTTCTATTTATTGTTCTTCATTTATTGCCTATCATTGATCATAAAAGAACCATCATCATAGCTCTCATAACTGTTATCTCCCCCTCGACTGCCCTGAACCGGCCATCCAGCTCGACCCCGAGGTCCTGTAATCTACAGCTCGAGGCCTCTGATCTGCCACTGTTCGGTTCGGTCATCTTTCCATCTCTAAGCCTCAATCCTGATTTCTAACCTTCTACTTAGCATCCATTGCCGAACAACTAGCATAAAAATAGATCACGTATTTTTAGAACCTCATAATCAAATTTAATTGTTATTACCATTTTTACGGTAAACAGTTTGGCGCCCACCGTGGGGCTAAAAATAATAGTGATTATTTTCTTGCTGGTTTTACCGCATAACGCAAGTTATCCTTCACGCTTTTTCTTGTCCAAGATATTCGATTTTAAGTCAAAATGTCTAACTCAGTAAATGGAGGTGAAAACAACAATCTTGAGGACCACGGGGAAAACGGTGTGAGTGTTCCAGGTGTTGGTGTACCACCGCAAAATCCTAAGAGTACGCCGGAACCAATTCCCAAGTTTACAACCTCACACAACACCCAACACGGTGACGACGGTCCTCACATTATCAAGGGAGCACGCCGAGAGATTCAGCGGGAAATCCAGAAAAATCCAACATGGGCTGAGAGAGAGATTCCTCAGCGTGTCGTTCATATGATCATCAGGGGGACCGACATTCCCCAAGGACTCGTGATCAAACGGATAAAAATATCCGCTGCAATAGAAGGGCCGATCCGAGACCGCATGACCGAAGACACCCTTGCATTCAGCGAGGAAGATTTCGGAACCTTAACACAGCCACACAACGACGCACTAGTAATTTCATTTCTTTTAAATAACATTTGAATTAAACGTGTGCTCGTGGACCCAGGTAGCTCGGTCAACGTAACCAGGTTAAAGGTAGTAGAACAGCTCGGGTTGCTCGATCAGATCATACCCGCCTCCCGGGTCCTCCACGGCTTCAACATGGCCGGTGAAATAACGAAAGGGGAGATCGCCCTCTCGGTTGACATATCCGGTACAGTTCAGAACACCAAGTTCCACGTCATCGGCGGTGACATGAGGTACAATGCATTGCTTGGCAGGCCGTGGATATATAGCATGAGGGCAGTGCCGTCAACTCTACACCAGATGATGAAGTTCCCAACAAAGGATGGTATAACAACCATATATGGAGAACAGCATGCGGCAAAAGAAATGTTCGCGGTTTACCAGGAGGCGCCAAATCCTATACGCTCTACCTCGGATGAGTCTGGAAGCGTACAAGCACCCAAGATGATGAAGAAGATTTCCTTGCTCCTCGGACTTTCGTTGCCCCTGAAGAGTCGGATGCAATGAAATCGACAATTGAAGAGCTGGAGCAAGCTGTTTTGATCAAGCATCTCCCAGATCAGAAGGTATACATGGGAACGGGATTAACCCCCGAACTCAGGAAAAAAACTCATTCAATTCCTTATTGATAACATCGACTGTTTCGCTTGGTCCCACTTAGATATGACAGGAATCCCGCCGGAAATAAACCACCCACCGGTTAAGTGTCGACCCCAGGTTTAAACCCGTGAAGCAAAAAAGAAGACCCCAGTCCGAAAGAAAACATGCGTTCATCAATGACGAGGTAACGAAACTCCTTAAAATAGGGTCTATTAGAGAGGTAAAGTACCCCGAATGGCTGGCCAATGTAGTAGTAGTGCCCAAAAAGGGAAATAAGTTAAGAATGTGCGTAGATTATAAAGACTTAAATAAGGCGTGCCCCAAGGATTCATTCCCATTGCCTAAGATGGATCGTCTGATCGATGCTACGGCCGGCCACGATACCCTCACCTTTCTCGACGCCTACTCAGGGTATAATCAAATTCAGATGAACCCCGAGGATAGGGAAAAGACTTCGTTCATCACGAAGTATGGCACCTAATGTTACAATGTAATGCCCTTCGGGCTGAAAAACGAAGGGGCCACGTTCCAACGTCTAGTTAATAAAATGTTCGAGCATCAAATAGGCAAATCCACGGAAGTTTATATTGATGACATGCTAGTTAAGTCCCTGTGTGCAGAGGACCATTTGACTCATTTGCAGGAAACATTCGACATCCTTAGAAGTTACAACATGAAGCTTAACCCCGAGAAATGTGCCTTCGGCGTGGGTTCGGGCAAATTCTTGGGCTTCATGGTGTCGAACAGGGGGATCGAGATCAACCTCGACAAAATCAAGGCCATCGAAGAAATTACGGTGATAAATAACGTAAAGGCTGTGCAACGGCTGACAGGGCAGATAGCGGCTCTGGGCAGATTCATATCAAGGTCATCCGACAGGAGTCATCATTTCTTCTCTTTACTCAAAAAGAAAAACAACTTCGAGTGGACTCCAGAATGCCAATGCGCCTTAGAGGAGTTGAAACAATATCTGACTAGCCCGCCTTTGCTCCACACACCAAAAGAGGATGAAACGTTGTATTTATACTTGGCCGTATCTAAGATAGTGGTAAGCAGTATGCTGGTTCGAGAGAGCAAGGTATACAATTCCCTGTCTATTATGTAAGTCGGACCCTGGGGGATGCTGAAACCAGGTATCCGCACCTGGAAAAATTAGCTCTTGCGCTAATAAGCGCATAGCGAAAATTGAAACCTTATTTTCAGCGCCACCGTATTTGCGTTTTAATGACGTACCCTCTCCGAAGCATATTGCACAAGCCCAAATTATCGGTCCGATTGGCCAAATAAGCCATCGAACTCGGGGGATATGATATCGAGTTTCAGCCTCGAACGGCCATCAAGTCCCAAATTCTGGCGGACATCGTGGCAGACTTCTCACCCTCCCTCGTGCTCGAGGCAGAAAAAGAGCTCCTACTAAAAGTGGGCACATCTTCCGGGGTGTGGACCCTGCTCACCGACGGCGCCTCGAACGTGAGAGGATCTGGACTCGGTATAGTCCTAAAGCCACCCACGGGCGGCATGATCAGGCAATCTATAAAAACTGCAAGGTTGACTGACAACGAAGCCGAGTATGAGGCTATGATTGCAGGTCTGGAATTGGCCAAAAGCCTGGGAGCTGAGATCGTCGAGGCAAAATACGATTCACTCCTGGTAGCGAATCAGGTAAATGGGAGCTTTGAGGTTCGAGAAGACAAGATGCAAAGATACTTGGACAAAATCCAAATCACATTACGCCATTTCAAGGAATGGACCTGGTCCATATACCCCCGAGAGCAGAACAGCGAGGCCGATACCCTCGCTAACCTGGGATCATCCATCGAAGAAGACGACCTACTCCCCGGGGTTGTTGTTCCGCTATCCAAATCAGTGGTCGAGGAAGGTCATGCAGAGATTAACTCCACTAGCCTGACATGGGACTGGAGAAATAAATATATTGACTACCTGAAAGATGGGAAACTACCCGCGGATCCAAAAGATTTAAGGGCCCTGCGTACCAAAACAGCCCGATTCTCGCTCGATGAAAGCAGAACTCTTTACAGGAGAACCTTTGATGGCCCTCTAGCTCTATGCCTGGGGCCAGGAGATACCGATTATGTGCTCCGGTAGATCCATGAGGGGACCTGCGGAAATCAATCCTGTGCCGGTTCCTTAATCCGAAAAATAATCAGGGCAGGCTACTACTGGGACAACATGGAAAAAGACACTAAGGAATTCGTCCGAAAGTGCGACAAATGCCAAAGATTCGCCCCTATGATTCACCAACCCGGCGAACAACTACATTCGGTCTTATTGCCATGACCGTTCATGAAATGGGGAATGGACATCGTCGGACCTTAACCAATGGCACCAGGTAAAGCTAAATTTATTTTGTTTACGACTGACTATTTTTCAAAATGGGTGGAAGCGCAGGCCTTCAAAAAAATAAGAGAAAAAGAAGTCATTGATTTCATCTGGGACCACATTATGTGACGATTCGGGATTCCTTCCAAGATAACATGCGATAATGGGAGGCAGTTCATCGGAAGCAAAGTAACACAGTTCCTCGAGGATCACAAAATCAAAAGAATCCTGTCGACACCCTACCACCCGTGTGCAAATGGCCATGCCGAGTCCACGAACAAAACCATCATCCAAAACTTAAAAAAGAAGCTGGAAAGTGCTAAGGGAAGTTGGAGAGAAATATTGTCCTGAAGTACTATAGGCATACCGAACAACTCCAAAATCGAAAGGTACTATAACAGGAAAACAAACCTTCGACATCTCGGAGTCGGGGACTTGGTCCTAAGAAAAGTAACCCTCAACACCCGTAACCCTAATGAAGGAAAGCTAGGCCAAAATTGGGAAGGACCGTACCGTGTCCTCGGAGTAATCGGCAAAGGGTCCTTCAAGCTCGGTACCATGGAAGGCGAACAACTTCCAAGCAACTAGAATATATCGATGCTAAAATGATACTACTGCTAAGGTGTCCGATTGAAAATTCTGAAACACCCTCCAGTATGCGTTGCACTCTTTTCCTTCGACCGGATTTTATCCCTAGAAAGGTTTTACCGGCAAGGTTTTTAACGAGGCAACATCTATATGCTACCTAAGAAGGACTCAACAAAGTATTCAAGGCTTCCTTCCAATCAACCTCGAATACTGGGGGGCATCCCCCCCGAAAGGTCACCTACTCGGAAAACCCAAGATACGCTAAATGGGGTCTCGATAGGAAAATGATGTACCGGGCCAAACGGTCAAACGAACCGTGTCCGTATAGAATAGTCAGGCCCTGACAGCGAAAACATGTATACTTGTACGAAGTAATCGAACAATACTTTCCATCAAAGCATTTCACGCTTCAAAAGAAACTCGACATTTTTGTAAAAGCGGCTCCTCTGTCAAAAACGTCCCGAATACTCGGGGACGGGCATCAAAAAATCAAGGCCACATGACCTCCGGGTCGGAAGCCCCAAAATCGTAAAGCTCTCAAAGGGGCAATACCAAGTTTACAAGTAATGGCTCCCGAGCCGGGAAATCCTCGGTGACCCGGGGACTGCCTGAATGACCTCCGCGTTGGAGCTCCAAACTCATAAGCCCTCAACGAGGCAACATCAAAGTCACAAAATGGCTCCAAAGCCAAAAGCGCCCCGAACCCTCGGGGACTGGCATCAAAATCTCAAAGATCGCACGGCCGCCGGGTTGGAAACTCCGAAATCGTAAGCCCTCAATGAGCCAATACCGAGTTTACAAGTAATGGCTCCCGAGCCAACGAACCCTCGATAACTCGGGGACTGTCGCCAATCGCCACTTACCAAAAAGCCGAGGCCATAGGACCCCAAGCGGGCAGCCTCGGTCTCGTAAGAACTACATAAGGCAACAACAATATCTGTAAGACCTCAAGCAAGGTATGAATCACACTTGTACCAAGTGACAATATGTGTAAGACCTAAAGCAAGGCATGAACCGTGCTTGTACCAAGTGACAATATCTGTAAGACCTCGAGCAAGGCATGAACCATACTTGTACCAAGTATCCGAAACTGTAAGACCTCAAAGGCATGCAAAACATGTAAGACCTTACTAAAGGCATAAACCCGATCTCAAAGTTAAGGCTATATATCGAACTTGTAAGACCCCTAAAAGGCATACCCTCGATATAGACGCCGAAACTACTTCACTCGGGACTAAAAATAGCTCCGGCCAAACACAAATGACTACGGTCACAAGGCTGTACCAGCCAAAACTAACGCGACTCAGGACTCCCGACCGTCGCTACAAAATCACAGGCCTTCAATTACTACGAATCTACTTCGAAAAGTGTTGATACCCAATTTTCCCCCAATATTTCAAAACTATGCCTGGGCATCAATTAGTATTTTTATACAATTTCTGCATTTTTTAAAATATTTTAACTAATTTCACCCAACATTTATTTTATAAAATAATCATTAAGTTGCATCACAAAATAGTTTTAATAATTTTTGTGGCTTAATTTTATCACTTGCATCCGTATTACATTTCAATTATTGCACAAATAGCCACATCTGTATTTTTAAGATACAATTGCAATTACTTTGCAATTGTAGCCTACGCATGCATGTTTACATTATTTTATCGGAAAATAGCCTTTTATATTTTTTAAATATTAATGTAATTACTTCAAAACATTTCCATGCATTAAAATCATTTTTTATAATTTCATTAACTAATTTTAAAATTGTTTTAGCAACTAATTCGTATTTAACAAATAGCCCTTTTTCACTTAAAACTTAACCTATCAACTAGCCCAATTTTAACCCTTTTGAACCAGCCCAGAAACCCCAGGCCCAATACCCATCTACCCCAACCCAATACCAGGCCAAATCCTCGCCGTTGATCGTTTTGATCAACGGTCCAGGTTTCCCCCTTCCTAAATTAACCTAAGTAACCCTTTCCCCAAACCCCTCTAACCTAATTCATTTTACACCTTACACCGCCGTCACCTAATCCTCTCTGCTCTCAAACGCTCTCAACCTAANTGGCGTACTTTAATTTCACTGTCACACGTCCATTTACATTTCAGTTATTGCACAAATAGCCACATTTTGATTTTTAAGATACAATTGCAATTACTTTGCAATTGTAGCCTACGCATGCATGTTTACATTATTTTATCAAAAAATAGCCTTTTATAGTTTTTAAATATTAATTTAATTACTTTAAAATCATTTTTTATAGTTTTATTAACTATTTTAAAATGTTTTAGCAATTAATTCTGCATTTAACAAAATAGCCCCTTTTCATTTAAAACTTAACCTATCAACTAGCCCAATTTTAACCCTTTTGAACCAGCCCAGAAACCCCAGACCCAATACCTATCTACCTCAACCCAATACCCGGCCAAATCCTGGCCGTTGATCGTTTTGATCAACGATCCAGGTTTCCCCCTTCCTAAATTAACCTAAGTAACCCCTTCCCCAAACCCCTCTAACCTAATTCATTTTATACCTTACACCGCCGTCACCTAATCCACTCTGCTCTCAAACGCCCTCTAACCTAAAGAACCTTAGTTGACTTGCATCTATGACTCCTCTCTCGCCTGTTTTAGGCCATTCCGGTGTGATTCCGAGTGAGATCGTCCTATATTAGCTACGATCTATGGTTTTCGAAGCAGGTTTCTTCATCTCTGTATGGTTCTCTTTGAAACCCTAATTTCTTTTCTAAACCTCTTAGATCTGTACAGATCTGAGATGATTTGGGTTTGTTTCATGTGAGTTTTACAACAACTTTAAGATTCTTTACAAGACTCGTATGATTTTCAAGTAATTTTCATCTTTTCCTAAAACTAGGGTTTCCGGAATTTCTTTTTAAAAATTGTTTAATGATTTTCTGTGTTTAATCTTCTTCTTCTCATATATTTTGACTGATTTTTATGAGCTTGCAACAACCTTAGCCCGTTTGTATTGAAAACCCTAATTTTTGGGGTTCTTCGTTTGGTTTCTGGATATTGGTACATTTTATTGTGTTCTTGCTTTGGGTTCTTGTGATTTCTCATGATTTTCTTGTCCTAATATGCTTCTGCCGAATTGCTTAGTTCAACGCTTTCACTGATTCTATATGCTTGATCTTTCTCATTGAATCAGTGTCGTTTAACTATGTGTTTTGTTAAAGCTATGTGAAATCCCGACTATTCATGTTCTACCTTATTTTATATGCTAAGCATGCTGCCTCTTTTATGACTTTCTGAACCCTTGATTACTCTAAATCCATTATTTTCTGGTTTAATTTGAACACCTTCCATTTAACCCTTGATTCTTACCTCTCTATTCGATTTGACTGGATTGCTTGCCTTAATTAATTTTTCCCTCCCTTGTTTGTATTTCGCTGATTATTATTAATTTGATTCCTTAATTAAACTGTTGTTCATTTACCCCTAATTACCTATTCTATACCTAAATTTTACTTGATTCTTTTCCTTAAATACTTAGCATGTTTTACCGCTGATTTAACTGTCTCTTGATTAAGGGAAAGACTTTGTTGATTTACGTGTGACTTCCCTGATTTACTACTTAATTGATCTTTTACCTTATGTGTCAAGCTTTTGATTACTATATAAACCCCCTCTTACTTTAGGTTCTGGACACGAACATTAGTTCAAATTACTACTCCTTACACTCTAAAAGTTCTCTTTCTCTACTGATACTTGTGATACTTGCTGATCTAGTCAGCTGAAAGCCAAGGCTAGATATTGGAACTTCATTTGCTTTACATTCGACACCCTTTTCTTCAACTGGTATGTCTCTAGTTAAGTTTTGGAATCCAAACCCTTATGTGTTTTCATTCCTGCACTAGTTCATCAGTTATGAGTTCAACTTGTATTCCTGCCAACCTTTTTCTAAGCATTTCTAAAATTTGCCTGTATAATGCATTCTTTAATTTTGCACTCTTTCTTGCTTACTTCTTTGCCTAGCATGTCTAAAATTCTGTCCTGTATATTACGCGGCAGGAGATCCGCTATAACGGAAAGGAGCTACTAGAAATGGAGAAGGATACAACCTAACTTTGAATGGGAAGGATGTTTCCCGGCACTTAATTGATGTCCATGAGGGGTGAATGGACTCGTGCAGCTAGAG